>NW_028283721.1:300000-377114 GCF_059441095.1 Idiotropiscis lumnitzeri | reverse complement strand
GTGCGGCAGAAGAGCTGAAAGCACGGTGAGTCCCGAACGATAATTGAATTAATTAATTAATCTTGGGTAAATGTCTGGCTCTCATTTTTTAGACTTACTTTACAATGTGTTTTGTAATTTTTCAAGGTTGCCTGTGTTGGAAAACTGCTTGGTGCGTTAGCTAAAACACAGTATGCTAAAATGATAAGTGACGAGAACACAGAGGGTATATCAACAACGTACGTACTCGAATTATTTTGGGGAAAACTTAAGTACATTATAATCACCCTTTTAATAATACTGATAAGCGTTGTGTGTTTTATTTATTTTTATGAGGACCTTTACAACGAGCTACATATTGTTAGCATTGGGCCTACGACGCTAAACACAGTGTCCCTCGATCTCTCTCCAAAATTCTCCAAAAGACTTAAGCTTTCACTCAAATTAATACAATCTACTCCACTAGCTCATTTAAGGCTTTTTTGTGATGTGTTTGATTTGGGTAAGTAAAGCAAAACATATTAACTGTTGAATGTTGCCTGTTATTTAAATAATAGAAATTCAAGATGAAAGTTGAACAGATATTGAAATGCTAGATTGGCTCATTCAGAATCATGCCACAATGTGCTTTGTATGTTTTGTGTGTGGGTTTATCAAGCTCTAATTCAATGCAGTGTCCAAAACGAGCGCGCATAATTGTTGGATGAATGTTGGTTAATAGAGTCAGATAATAGTTAAAATTCCAACAGTTGAACAGATGTTGAAATGCTAGATTGGCTCATTCAGAATCATGCCACAATGTGCTTTGTATGTTTTGTGTGTAGGCTTATCAAGCTCTAATTCAATGCAGTGTTGAGCTGCATTTGAGAGGAACTACGTAAGTAACTAATGTGGAAAAATTGTGACTTCTTTGTGTACTTTTATTTTGAATATTCAAATTTTGTGGGTAAAGGTTAGAGAAAATAAGTTTAAAATGAGAGCTGTACAGGTATTTAAGTTTTTGGTTTGTAAAATACCCGAATGTGGGTTTCAGCAGGTGAGGCAATGATTGGACAGAGCAAAAGCTATGCTCCAAAATAGAAGTGATTACACCTTCACTAGACTAACCTGCAGCTAATTACATAATTATAAAATTAACACTTTAACCTGGCTTCCCCATCACAGATGTATTCTTTTAAATGCAAAGCTTTTTGTTCTAGCTTTTGTTGTTAAATGACATTCATGCCCAAGTGTCTATGCATCCATTGCAGGGATGTTTTCTCAAGTGACGAGTCTGAAGCCTGTGATGACGAAGTACCATCTACACCTCCCCATGGATTGTCACAGAGAAAAAGCTTCCTAACCAAGAGAGGCGCTGCAGAAGGTCCTTGAGTACGTCCAACGTGTTGAGTCTGTGAGTCTACTGCAGGATCTAATGCAGGTATGAAAATGATGAAATTTTAATGTATTATCTTCAAAATTATAAATAATTATTTAATTTCTTGAAATATAAAATTAGGTACCCTAAACCCAAGTAGGAACCCCAGTCCCAGTACATTCCTGATTCTGGAGCTACAGAGATCAAACCATCCTACTGTATCACTAAATAGCCCCACCTCTAAAACCCTGATTCGGAAGGCCGAGTTGAAAGACTTCAGAGTTCAAGATGGTCAACTGCAACTATGATAAGCCGAATGTGTTCACCCCAAGTCGGAAACTGAGAAAAAGACTCAATTTTCACATGATTTCAGTCCCTTCTATATTTAAAAGAATGTATTGGGGCTCTAAAAATGTGAAATATTTTTACAAGTATTTCTTTTACTACTCATAGGCAGTTTCATAATAATAGTACAATTTGGCATCGTGTATTGTTTTTTGGTTCCATTCAAAATGCACAAGACGTATAGACATATTTTGTTTGTGGATCGCTGCAGCATCACACGAGCGCACAGAGACAAACGTGGCAGCAACTTAAAACAATTAAAATATCGAATCGAAATCGAGAACTGAAAATCAAAAATCGAATCGGGGCTTGAGTGAATCGTTACCTCCCTAATCATAATCATTTTGGTAGAATGTTGGGCTCTTGCCCTTTGAGTGTATATGGCGTTACCGAAGCTGTTCACTTAATCGACAATTCCTTTCCTGTGACGTTTATCATACCCAGTTTAACTGCCAAAATATTTTTAAGTGTGTGATGATTATCTGGATCGAGTGACACCCATGTTATAATGGTTGCAGGTATTGGTGGATTGGACGATAGTGTCAGAACAATGATGGCGTTCATCATGACAAATCCTCTGTCTCTGAAGTACAATCTCTTTGGACATCGTAGCAAGAACAAGCGCCGAGACCTGCCTTTTTCGGATGTTCTATACGGTAATATATTTTTTTTTTTTTTTTTTTTTTTAAGGGATTGTGGTGTGAAGACATTTCAGCATAGGGCTGGGCGATTAACCGAAAATTTACCGTTACCGAAATTTATTAGAATGACCGACATCATTTTGCCCATGTCGGTAAATTCGGTGTCTAAAAAAAAAAAAGAAAAAGGAAAGTCTTTTCTGTCTGCGGCAATGTTCATGCCTCTTTAAGTCTGCTCCAGCGCATGTAGTCACGTGACTCAGGCGCTGTAGAAGAATGTAAACAAGACGCGTTCGTAGCTGGCGATTCAAATTCAGAAGAGGCTGACACGGCTAAAGACGAAGTAACGTTAGTTGAAATTGGTCTTGTCGCGCTTGTCCCAAAAAGAAATTCGACATCTGTCGTTTGGAAATGTTTTGGGTTCCATAAAGACGATGTTTGCGCAAAAGAACATGAACTACAAAGTGCGTCGTAAGCACTTGAAACAGCGCGTCCAACCTTTTCTTTTTCACCACCCACAACACAACCATGCTGTTGACTTGGAGCTTGTGCTAAAAGTTCAAAGTGAGAAGCAAGGTTGGACAAGTGACAACAGCCCACTAACGGAGGCGAAACCATACGAGAGAACGTCTCAGTGGTGGACGCGATAGCCTAGCACATAGCTAAAGATAGAGCTCCTGAAGTTACAGTGGAGCGCACAGGATTTAAACGCCTCAGGAACGTAGCCGACAAGAGGTACGAAAATATTTGCCGCAAACAGCACTTCCCGATATGGACAACATCGGGACGGGAGCGGAGACATGTCGAGCATTTTGCATCCACATCCGACTTGTGGTCGAGTCGCAACATGGATCCCTGTTTGAGCCTGAAATGTGCAGTACATAGACGAGAAGTGGCGACTGCGCACCGGAGTACTCGAGACGGCACATTTTACTGATGAAGCACACGCGTTTGTTTGGCACTGGCATTCCATTGATTTTTTTTTTTTTCATTTTATTTAGCATTTTGTTTACAGGCGACTAGTGCCTTTGCACATGGCATTATTTATATTGTTTACAAGATACCTTTACACAAATCTAAGCATTTGCAAATGGCATTACACCATCTCGGCACAATCTATTTGCAGGAAAAGATTTTGTGAGAGGTACCCTTTTTTTTCCTGTTCTTTGTGACATTGTTCAAGTCATGCAAAGCAAGCTATTTTGAATGTTTATTCAAATGATTTTTGTACTTCTATTTTTCATTGAAAGTAATGTGTACCAGTTGGTCAATAAAAAAAAGCAGTTAATATGCATTTTCTGCATTTATTTTGATTTTGGTCCTCAGGGGGAATTTATCGTGCATTTATCGTTATCGAGGTAAAATTGCCCAATTTATCGCGATATTGATTTTAGGTCATATCGCCCAGCCCTATTTCAGCATGTCCCATAAGGTTTCACAATCATTAAATAGCTTTACTAAGTTGGCTTCTTGTCTTTTTTGTTTTAGGAGCACTGAAAAGGAATGGAGCCACAAAGGACATCAACGAGAAGGACACAGGCAACCCTGTCCAAGTGGTTCATGGGAGCTTGTGATCAAGGTGGGAATAGGGCAGTTCGAGCTCGGAGATCTCAAGGCAACTGTCAGGTTTAAAACGTCCTGACGCCATTTTTAGACTGAAGGTGGCATAAATCCAGACCAAACCAGTTAGAGTTTTGTTTTTGACCATTCGCGAATGGGAGAGGAAGTCAGGAGGTGAAGCAGGCGTCTTGCCAGTTCAATCTCGCGCACTCTCTCTCACTCTCTACCACCCGTTCGGTCTTTTATCAGCAACCTAAGCAGACAATGGAGGTCTGTCTGAAATTCTAGCAGGCAGGCAGGAAGCAATCAACCACAGTAGTCAGTCAGGAATTCGAAACTAAAGTGTGTGCGTGTGTTCCAGTTGTGCGCGTGTGTGCTAAAGCAATAATGTGAGTGTCTGTGTGTGTGTGCGCAATTATAACTGATACAAATAGTGTATAAAAACATGATTAGAAATACACAAACTATTTACATATCCTCATCCCATCTCACATTCCCCCGTTTGTGGGTTTAAATCATGTCCTTACGGCTTTAAGACAGATCATCATAATGAAATCATACAACAGTGTGGTCATCCGTGGAGGGGCGAAAACCCTCAGTAGGGACAAAATTCCCCTCCTCCCTTCCGGCGTGGAACGAGATTCTCATGGTATGTTGGTCACTTGGGAATAAAACATAAAAAAACTTCAATATACCTAGTGAAAAATAACAAAACTGTCTCCACGCAGAGCTTGTCTCCACGCAGAGCTTGTCTCTGCGGCGACTTGATGGAGGCCCTTGCCTCGTTGTAGGAGGGGACAGCCGTCTTTACCTCCCGGATCTTCGTGTGTGGTGTATGTGTGTGCATGTGTGGGGGCAGGGGCAAAAGGGTCCATGTGTTATTTAGGTTTCAGTGTCCAGTTCGAGTTTGTCATTGTCCAGTTCGAATTCGTCATTCTCAACATCAATCAGGTTGTAATGGTACATTTGGGCAACAAACATGCAGTTAATAATCATCTTTGTCATAAGAATAATGCAACATGAACAGACTACACATAACAAAAATGAAAACCATAATTATCCCGATATATTGTCTTTCAAATTCTTCGTAGTGGTCATAACATCAATAATTGTTTCATTTTATTAAAAATGTAAATGCAGTAATGTTCTCCAATCAAGGCTAAAATTCTTTATGTACGTCATTAATTTCCAAACAATATCTAATCTTTTTGTTCTGTGGCTTCAACATTCGTATCTGTGGCTGGTTGTGCGGTTCCGATGTGCGTGTGGTCCGATATTGTGACTCAGGTGGGCTCCTGTTCGAGGGATTCGCGTTGCTCGGCCTTTAGCTGGAAACCGGAGAAGCTTGTACTGCAACTGGTGGATCCAGCTGCCACGCCCCGCGACCTTTGCTGCCGTCGGGGTCACTGCAATCATCTGGCGAGGGCCATCTCAGCATTCACTTGTCCCAACGAAGTCGTTTCAGCACCTTGAAGAAGAGTTGGTCTCCCACACGGACGTGATTTCTCTGTGGATCAGAACACACTGGCCAGTAATTGCGTCTTTTTTTTTTTTTTTTTTTTTTTTTTTTTTTTGGGCAAAACATGTTTCCCATGTGGACTGGGACTGATGTGCCAGTCGCTGGTGGTTCTGATGAACCTGAGAGTCGATAGGGGATAGTGTCCTAACTTCGGCTGGCACTATCCTCATTGCTGTGATTGAAACACAGTCTGGTCATTGTCTCCTTTTTTTCCCTCATATTCTTGATAAGTCTGCCCTTAACAGTCCCATTAGTGCGTTCCACAAGTCCTGCAGACTGTATGCACAATGACGCTTTGAGTCAATTTTGCAACAACTGTCCCACTTGTTACAACATCATTCACAAAATGCATAATTTTCACTTCAAATCACTTCTTGAAATTCCAAATGTCAGGATAATTTGTGTTAGGTTGAAGATGTATTTTATCCCATATTTTACTCTATTAGTATTGCAAAAGAATTGTTCCACAGCGTGACCCATGTTTGACCATATGGATGAGAAGACTTCACAGAGAAGCGGATGCCTGAAGACTGGATCAACGTCTGCAACATCAAAGGAGGTGTGCTGAGACACACCTCTGAAACAAAAGGACTGAGACTTTAGTACCAGAGCACTAAAAGGGCATATCTGCCTTTTCAATCAGTGGATGACTGCCATTGATGTCTGTCTTTCCTCTTGTGTCTGAGATGTTTACATGTTCCTGCTGGTGCTCCCCCCTTCATCTCTTAGTGCAAATACATTGTATTGTTAGGGACTTCCCTAATAAAATAGAGGGCTCGGCGGAGTGTGCTCCAGAACGAATTTGGAGATGTAACTGAGCACACCTCTGTTCGTTCTCCTCGCGAGTAAAAGATCAACTCTTGTCTTCCTTCCATTCATTTAGCCTATGTTCAGTGAATGCTTAGGTGATTGAACCTGACAATTTGATTACACAACACTTTTTCCAACTGTTTTAGCATCAACATATGTTGTCGGAAACAACTTAATCCATTTTGAAAACATATGAATTACAACCAAACAATATTGCATCTCAAACAAATAACACTGTCTAAAAAAAAGTTTTTTGTTGAAAAGTCTGTATGTGGGAACAATTTCATATCATACTACCCCTCTCTTGACTCATGGTTATGCTCGTGTGTCACTCTTATTACTTTTCCAATCAATGAATTAGGCAGCCAGGATTTGCCATCTGCCAATTTGCTGATCCTGTCCTCAGCAATGTTTGCACCTTTGTTCTCCCAATTTGTGCGTTCAATTACTGGTACCTTTTTCCCTGGCGTGGGATCAAATTGTCAAGTTGATTTTCTGCGTGTGTGTGCGTGTGGGGGTGTGTTCATTTTCCCTTTTAGCTGCGCTGTGTCGATATAAAGGCGAGGCAGTTTCCAATTGTAATTGTGTCATTTTCTGTTAAGTGAATTTTGCGTTCACAAATAACTATTTTAGACGTGCTTTATGCACAACTTTTCTTTTCCTGTTGTGGTTTTTAAAGCCCAATGTCGACAGAACGCATGAACATTTATCTTGACTGTCAGTCCACATTGTAACCATACAACTCATACAAGATGGGAAACCCCAAATTTTAATTAGCTCACACCCGCCTACGCTCTTCCTGCTTATCCTAACAATCTCTTATCCGTTGGTATCACAATGTTAGTACTCCCATCGCATAAAAGTCAGTTTGATTTCAGGCTGCGACCTTGGTTCTCAAACACTTTTACTTCTTATCAGTCTGGAATGCGCACCTGGTCTGTGTTACAAGTCTGAGTTCCTCCAGTCGGGAGGAAGGTCAAGTCGCGGTTTGGTGATAATTTGGACGGCTCCACAGTCGTGTGGCGCCTCCTAGATGATGCGGGGAAAAAATGACGCTGGGCTGAAATGCACCGCAACTTATCAGTATAATGTGTCCCTGTGACAATTAGGCCGGCGTGCAATGTGAATGTGGTGGGAAAAGAATGTAATTTTTTGATTCCTTAAAGCAGCAGTGAAAGCTCTTAATCACACTCTAAGTGGTTCTCTGCCACGAAATCCAAATTGTTGTGACTAAATATGCAAATGAATTCATTTTGCCCTGGTTCCTGCAGTAACCCAGGCTAATGAAGTCATTTTTTGCAGTCACTGTTTTGCTCAAATGGCTTATAATAATTTGGTAGTGCGTTAAGATGCTTTGTCGATACAATCTTGGAGTGTATCTTCACAAGTTCCAACATACACAACCCATTCCATGGCCATGACGATACTGTTTTAAAGATTACCAAGGCTTGTTGGACCTTTCTCTGCCACATAAATTACAGCCCTGAGAGGCACTGGGCCTCAACTTTATCTATGAAGGGTCAGGGATTTAATGGGGGTCACCGAGGCGTCCCAAGGAAAGTTTTTACAGAAAAGTGGTCTGGCAATATCTTTTCTCTTTCTTATCACTGACAATGCGCCCCTTTAAAGTTTTGACGTTTGTTTGAATTCGCCCGTGCTTATTAATTCTATTGAAGTCCAATTTTGTCAGTGTATCACGGCCTAATGAGTAAAACGCATGTTGATGTAGAACTCCTTCTACACACACTTTTATGTTTGACTTTTTACGTCACGTGATCCTCCATTGCTACCACAACTCGTCCTGAAAAGTTAATGTTTTGTAACAAGACTTACTGCTTCCTCCTTTCTTTCTTTTCTTTTTCCTTCCTTCTGCCCAACACGTTCATGCTTTCTGTGCATAATTTAGAATTTTCTTTTCCATTTTACAAGTTGGCCAATTTAAATTAGGTTGTTTTATTTGAAAAGCCTGTAATTCTCTTTTTTTTCCCCTTTTCACCTAATCACAAATTTCTTATCACAAAAATGAACATGTTAATTCTATTTTATTTCCTATTTTTCCAATCTTGTGACTCATTTCACTTCAACCAGTTCTACCTTAAAGTGGACAAGTACACATCAATGTTTTTTGTAGTTTCTATTTTCTTCTCTGCTTTAATGAAAATTATAGCCCTTCTAGCCAAATTTTTCCTGTGTCATTTCTATCTCTGCATTTCATTCCATTTCTGGCCTACCTTAATACTAAAACAAAAATGCTCTTTCAAAAATTAAAACTATCTAAAACTAGTGATGGCAAAATGAAGCCCCATAAAGCAGCCAAGCCCTGCAGGGAAATACTTCACACACGAATGGGCTTCGAGATGCTTCATTTTTCTTGACTACGCCATCCCATGGACAGAAAAATGTATAACATGCTTGGTGCATGCAATAAAATGGTGAGCTGTAAATCATGCTCTGCCCACCAAACAATATGTATTTGAAGAGTGATTTTAATTGTTCTGTTTTACTTTGTCTTCTAACTTCTCCAATATTCAGACAGCTCCGCCGAGACCAACGTTTCACCCCCACACTGATATAAAATGGACCCAACCGTTTGGGTCTCTTTCCAAATTTGGTACCAAAGCCTCCCCCACAGTGCGGCAGCTATCTTGAATTGGCCCGTTCCCAGAAAGTTTTACTTCATTCAGTGTCATTCAGTATTATTCAAAATCTTTCAGTGTCATTCCAAATCATTCAATGTCATTCACAATCTTTCCACATCCTTCCACCTTCCATCGTTCAGTGTCATTCCACATTCTCTTTCATATATAACATAACATAACAATAACATAATCCTGGGTCAGCAGACACCTAATTAATGTGTTAATACATGATACATTTTTCTATAAGCAACCCTTATGATTGTAACGTATTTTTAATTCTTTCTAGGCGGGAACTGTCCGAACAAAAAATTCATGCAATTTGTAATTAGACACTTTGTCATACAAAAAGTCACTCAGGGCAAGAGAAAAAAAATTGTCACTTGCCCAAGTTGGGCAAGTAATTTGGCCACTCGGGCAAGGCAAATTTTAGTGGCACTTGCCCTATGGGCAAGCAGTTTTTAAAGTTAACTTCGAACCCTGTGATGGTGTCTTGTGACCTGTCTTTATCAGCTGATGTTCCATGAAGGCGTGCCTTACCTGTCACAAGAATGAAGGCAAGTCACGCCCCCCGCTGTCCATTCACTCCGCCAAGACGCTGCTCCAGGTGGTAGAGAGGATGAAGGCTCCCTTGTCTCTGTTCATGGTTTTTATGCCTCGCTTGCAGATCTCAATGGCCTCTCTGATCCAGCGCTGTAGTTTGTTCTCTTCTGTGCGGATGACCCTGCCCTTCTCCCGGTCCATGATGTGGTTTTCCCTTTTGCAGTGGTCAGTGATTGCTGATTTGTAATGTTCATGTTGTGTTTGTTCTTTTACTGCTCTGATTTTTTAATTTTTTTGACAGGTAAGTCACACCCTCATGGAACATCAGCTGATAAAGACTGGTCTCAAGACACCATCATGCGACACTCTGAAGAAGGCGAAAGACTCGCCGAAACATGTCAGGTAAAAAATTAACCTAAAACATAAATGTCTGCTTTTAATGAATCAGTCAAATATCAATAATAAGAAGACAAAATGAACCTAATACAAATAAATGAATGCTTAATAACTCCCCTGCACACGCTCCTAAAAATCCAAACCTTCACCTGTAAATAAAACGTCCCGACCTGAAGACATCTTAATGTTATTATTTTGTTTTACACACAGCGCCGCCAAGTGGAATCAAAAATTTGTTTTTATTTTAATTTTCACGTACTGCACGGTGCCCTTCTGACGAATCCGACTGAAAAT
Organism: Idiotropiscis lumnitzeri; assembly: GCF_059441095.1. Taxonomy (NCBI): domain Eukaryota; kingdom Metazoa; phylum Chordata; class Actinopteri; order Syngnathiformes; family Syngnathidae; genus Idiotropiscis; species Idiotropiscis lumnitzeri. The sequence goes on along the minus strand of NW_028283721.1, from coordinate 367,037 downwards.
TAGTCAGAAAAGACTCAAGACAATGATCTTACTCTCTGCCGAATTTTGTGACGTTTTGGCAAAAGGCGTGGCTATTACGGTGCTGAAAAGTCCGATTGTACTTTGTGACAACAAAAGCTCCGGCAACATGACTCAGATGATCCTATCTTCTCGAAGTTGTACACATTTGAGGATACTTCAGCCCTGAAGACTTCTACCAACTTATTTTTCATCGTAGTAGTAGCGCCACCAACTGGTAAAAGCTAATACAAGTTATTTTCTTGGATGTTTTTCTCCGTGCAACTCAACAAGGTCGCCCTCATATATGCTCGGATTACTGTTTCGGCCATGAGGATGTCACAATACGAAATTCGTCCTTTTTCGTGAAAGGTTGTGGGAGTGGCATTGCACTGTTCGGCAATAAAACAACGCTGATTATGAGGTTGTAAATATGAACGACAACTCGTGAAACTTTACACACACATCAGGCCGAGCAAATTTATAAATATATATATATATATATATATATATATATATATATATATATATATATATACGGGGAGAGAGAGAGTGAAATTCATGTTACAACAAAAAAAAACAAATTATTATTAAAACATATTATTTTTTAATTCCCCAGCCATTCTTTTTGTATTTATTTAATTACTCCGACTTTTACCTAATGGTACGCCGTCCGGTGTGCCCTGTGAAATGAAAGGTGGCATTCTTTATTTATTTATTCATTTATTCATTCATAACTGACAGCCTCGCGCTCCGCTCGTGCCCGGGCGGAAGAGGTGCTCCAATTCGGCTTAACTGTGACACACGCCCGCCCTCCTCCCCCGGAACTTCCATTCGGTTAAACTTAGGGGCCGCTTGGCACCGCCCATGCCCGGGGAAGGTGCTCCTCTTCGGCTTACTGTGACGCGAGCATGCCCTCCTCCTCCGGAGCTTCCATTCGGTTAAACTTAGGGGCCGCTTGAAACCGCCCGTGCCCGGGGAAGGTGCTCCTCTTCGGCTTACTGTGACGCGAGCATCCCCTCCTCCTCCGGAGCTTCCATTCGGTTAAACTTAGGGGCCGCTTGGAACCGCCCGTGCCCGTGGAAGGTGCTCCTCTTCGGCTTACTGTGACGCGAGCATGCCCTCCTCCTCCGGAGCTTCCATTCGGTTAAACTTAGGGGCCGCTTGGCACCGCCCGTGCCCGGGGACGGTGCTCCTCTACGGCTTAACTGCCACGCACGCCGGCCGGAGCTCTGGTACGGTTCAAACCGCGCGAAACGTCGCCACCGATCGTGTCCGGGGGAACGTGCTCTTCTTCGCCCACGCTCTTCTTCGGCGCACGCCGGCCGTCTAACTGCTCCAGCGCCCCGTCGTGCCGCTCGGCGAAACTACAATGCCCCCGAATATTTTTTAGACCCGCGAAGCACTGAACCCGCGAAAGGTGAACCGCGAAGTAGCGAGGGTTCACTGTATGTATAAGACCAAGACCTACAAAAAAGTCTCTTGGAGCAATGAGCTAGGTTTTACAGGAAGTCGGCCATTTTTAATTTACTTAAAAGGGGGCGGGTCACCACAATGGACTTTGTGTAGAAATTATTATTGGGGCCCGAGCAGCGACGGCGGCGAGGTCCCTATTGTTTTTGAAGAAATTATTATTAGGGCCCGAGCAGCGACCGCTACGAGGTCCCCATTGTTTTTGTGGAAATTATTATTATTTTTATTATTATTATTAGGGCCCGAGCAGTGACCGCTGCGAGGTCCCTATTGTTTTTCTAGAAATTGTTATTAGGGCCCGAGCTGCGACGGCTGCGAGGTCCCTATTGTTTTTGTAGAAAATATTATTACTTTTATTATTAATAATATTATTATTATTATTATTAGGGCCTGAGCAGCGACCGCTGCGAAGTCCCTATTGTTTTTGTAGAAATTATTATTATTATTATTTTTCCGATTGTTCGATCGCATTTTTGACCCCCGAAACATGCACAAAAACTCACCAAACTTGGCAGTCTCATCGGGCATGGCGAAAAATTTGATATTTTAACGTCTAATATGAACAGGAAGTGAGTTATGAATTTTTGAAAGTCCGACTTTTGCCCTTTTTTGCATGTTTACAGGGGTCATTCTTTTGCACCCTGATCCTAAAGGCTTCATCTGATTGCCTTAAAATTCTGTCTGTAGCATCTGAAGACCTGGGACAAACACTGGGGCTAAAATTTTTTGTTTCCGAAATACTATATGACAGGGGCGGGGCTTCAAAGTTTTCACTTAAGATTTCCTTCGCCGCAATGGACAAAATGCTTAATAACTCTCCTGCACATGCTGCTAAAAATCCAAAACTTCACATGTACATAAAGAGTCTGTACCTGAAGACATCTATATGTTTATATTCAGTTATACACCTTGCGCCAATCAATATCATTTTTTACATTTTGACGTACTGCACGGTGCCCTTTTAACGAATCTGATTGAAAATTGTCTAGAAAAGACTCAAGACATTGATCTTACTCTATCCCTATTTTTGTGACTTTCCTTCGAAGGGCGTGGCTATTATGGTGCCGCAGAGTCTGATTATTCTCCGTGGCAACAAAAGTTCCTGCAAAATGATTCAGATGATCCATCTTCTCGAAATTTTTCACATTTGAGGATATTCAGGCCCTGAAGACGGCTGCCAACTTATTTTTGATCGCAGTGGTAGCGCCACCAACTGGTTAAAACAAATACAAATTATTTTCGTTGATGTTTTTCTCCGGGCAGGTTAACAAAATCTACCTTATATTTGCTCGGATGAGTGTTTAGGCCTTGAGCATGTCACAATACAAAAGTCTTTCGCCTTCTTCAGAGTGTCACATGATGGTGTCTTGTGACCCGTCTTTATCAGCTGATGTTCCATGAGGGCGTGACTTACCTGTCACAAGAATGAAGGCAAGTCACGCCCCCCGCTGTCCGTTCACTCCGCCAAGATGCTGGTCCAGGTGGTAGAGAGGATGAAGGCTCCCTTGTCTCTGTTCATGGTTTTTATGCCTCGCTTGCATATCTCAATGGCCTCTCTGATCCAGCGCTGTTGTTTGTTCTCTTCTGTGCGGATGACCCTGCCCTTCTCCCGGTCCATGATGTGGTTTTCCCTTTTGCAGTGGTCAGTGATTGCTGATTTGTAATGTTCATGTTGTGCTTGTTCTTTTACTGCTCTGATTTTTTTCATTTTTTTGACAGGTAAGCCACACCCTCATGGAACATCAGCTCAAGACACCATCATGCGACACTCTGAAGAAGGCGAAAGACTCGCCGAAACATGTCAGGTAAAAAATTATCCTAAAACATAATTGTCTGCTTTTAATGAATCAGTCAAATATCAATAATAAGAAGACAAAATGAACCTAATACAAATAAATGAATGCTTAATAACTCCCCTGCACATGCTCCTAAAAATCCAAACCTTCACCTGTAAATAAAACGTCCCGACCTGAAGACATCTTAATGTTATTATTTTGTTATACACACAGTGCCGCCAAGTGGAATCAAAAAATTTTTTTATTTTAATTTTCACGCACTGCACGGTGCCCTTTTGACGAATCCGACTGAAAATTAGTCAGAAAAGACTCTAGACAATGATCTTACTCTCTGCCGAATTTTGTGACATTTTGGCAAAAGGCGTGGCTATTACGGTGCTGAAAAGTCCGATTGTACTCTGTGGCAACAAAAGCTCCAGCAACATGAGTCAGATGATCCTATCTTCTCGAAGTTGCACACATTTGAGGATACTTAAGCCCTGAAGACATCTACCAACTTATTTTTCATCGTAGTAGTAGCGCCACCAACTGCTAATAGCTAATACAAGTTATTTTCTTGGATGTTTTTCTCCGTGCAACTCAACAAGGTCGCCCTCGTATATGCTCGGATGACTGTTTCGGGCCATGAGGACGTCATAATACGAAATTTGTCCTTTTTCATGAAAAGTTGTGGGAGTGGCATTGCACTGTTCGGCAATAAAACAACGCTGATTATGAGGTTCTAAATATGAACAACAACTCGTGAAACTTTACACACACATCAGGCCGAGCAAATTTATCAATATTTTATACGTTAGTTGTGCAGCTTTTTTTAAATGGCTCACCATGGCCCTCGAGAAATGTTCAAAAAAGCAGCCCTGGTTGAGTGTTTCACCTCGCTTTTTGTAAATTTTATGGAGTACAGTGAACCCTCGGTTATCGCGGTTAATGGGGACCGAGACCATCCGCGAAAACTGAAAATCCGCGAAGTAGCGGCGCACCTTCAAAAATGCTTTAAAAAAATATACAATATATATAATAAATATATAAATATATATATATATATATATATATATATATATATATATATATATACGGGGGGAGAGAGAGAGAGAGAGAGTGAAATTCATGTTATAACAAAAAAAACAAATTATTATTAAAACTTATTATTTTTTTATTCCCCAACCATTCTTTTTGTATTTATTTAATTACTCCGACTTTTACCTGCTGGTACGCCGTCCGGTGTGCCCTGTGAAATGAAAGGTGGCATTCTTTATTTATTTATTACATTTATTCATTCATAACTGACAGCCTCGCGCTCCGCTCGTGCCCGGGCAGAAGAGGTGCTCCAATTCGGCTTAACTGTGACACACGCCCGCCCTCCTCCCCCGGAGCTTCCATTCGGTTAAACTTAGGGGCCGCTTGGCACCGCCCGTGCCCGGGGAAGGTGCTCCTCTTCGGCTTACTGTGACGCGAGCATGCCCTCCTCCTCCGGAGCTTCCATTCGGTTAAACTTAGGGGCCGCCTGGAACCGCCCGTGCCCGGGGAAGGTGCTCCTCTTCGACTTACTGTGACGCGAGCATGCCCTCCTCCTCCGGAGCTTCCATTCGGTTAAACTCAGGGGCCGCTTGGAACCGCCCGTGCCCGGGGAAGGTGCTCCTCTACGGCTTAACTGCCACGCACGCCGGCCGGAGCTCTGGTACGGTCCGAACCGCGCGAAACGTCGCCACCGATCGTGTCCGGGGGAACGTGCTCTTCTTCGTCCACTCTCCTCTTCGCCCACGCTCTTCTTCGGCGCCCGCCGGCCGTCTAACCGCTCCAGCGCCCCGTCGTGCCGCTCGGCGAAACTACAATGCCCCCGAATATTTTTTAGACCCGCGAAGCACTGAACCCGCGAAAGGTGAACCTCGAAGTAGCGAGGGTTCACTGTATGTATAAGACCAAGACCTACAAAAAAGTCTCTTGGAGCAATGAGCTAGGTTTTACAGGAAGTCGGCCATTTTGAATTTACTGAAAAGGGGGCGGGTCTCCACAATGGACTTTGTGTAGAAATTATTATTGGGGCCCGAGCAGCGACCGCGGCGAGGTCCCTATTGTTTTTGTAGAAATTATTATTACTTTTATTATTATTATTATTATTATTATTATTAGGGCCTGAGCAGCGACCGCTGCGAAGTCCCTATTGTTTTTGTAGAAATTATTATTATTATTATTTTTCCGATTGTTCGATCGCATTTTTGACCCCCGAAACATGCACAAAAACTCACCAAACTTGGCAGTCTCATCGGGCATGGCGAAAAATTTGATATTTTTTAACGTCTAATATGAACAGGAAGTGAGTTATGAATTTTTGAAAGTCCGACTTTTGCCCTTTTTTGCATGTTTACAGGGGTCATTCTTTTGCACCTTGATCCTCAAGGCTTCATCTGATTGCCTTAAAGTTCTGTCTGGAGCATCTGAAGACCTGGCACAAACACTGGGGCTAAAATTTTTTGTTTCCGAAATACTATATGACGGGGGCGGGGCATCAAAGTTTTCACTTAAGATTTCCTTCGCCGCAATGGACAAAATGCTTAATAACTCTCCTGCACATGCTGCTAAAAATCCAAAACTTCTTATTCCATTCTTATTTATTCATCTAATTTATATATTTGTCTGTATTATTGTTGTATTGCACTGGAGAGGGGAGCCCTCTAATCTCGTTGCACACTTGTGTACAATGACAATAAAGGGATTTCTATTTCTATTCTATTCATGTACATAAAGAGTCTGTACCTGAAGACATCTATATGTTTATATTCAGTGCTACACCTTGCGCCAATCAATATCATTTTTTACATTTTGACGTACTGCACGGTGCCCTTTTAACGAATCTGATTGAAAATTGGCTAGAAAAGACTCAAGACATTGATCTTACTCTATCCCTATTTTTGTGACTTTCCTTCGAAGGGCGTGGCTATTACGGTGCCGCAGAGTCTGATTATTCTCCGTGGCAACAAAAGTTCCTGCAAAATGATTCAGATGATCCATCTTCTCGAAATTTTTCACATTTGAGGATATTCAGGCCCTGAAGACGGCTGCCAACTTATTTTTGATCACAGTGGTAGCGCCACCAACTGGTTAAAACAAATACAAATTATTTTCGTTGATTTTTTTCTCCGGGCAGGTTAACAAAATCTACCTTACATTTGCTCGGATGAGTGTTTAGGCCTTGAGGATGTCACAATACGAAAGTCTTTCGCCTTCTTCAGAGTGTCACATGATGGTGTCTTGTGGCCCGTCTTTATCAGCTGATGTTCCATGAGGGCGTGACTTACCTGTCACAAGAATGAAGGCAAGTCACGCCCCCCGCTGTCCGTTCACTCCGCCAAAATGCTGCTCCAGGTGGTAGAGAGGATGAAGGCTCCCTTGTCTCTGTTCATGGTTTTTATGCCTCGCTTGCAGATCTCAATGGCCTCTCTGATCCAGCGCTGTTGTTTATTCTCTTCGGTGCGGATGACCCTGCCCTTCTCCCGGTCCATGATGTGGTTTTCCCTTTTGCAGCGGTCAGTGATTGCTGATTTGTAATGTTCATGTTGTGCTTGTTCTTTTACTGCTCTGATTTTTTCATTTTTTTGACAGGTAAGTCACACCCTCATGGAACATCAGCTGATAAAGACGGGTCTCAAGACACCATCATGCGACACTCTGAAGAAGGCAAAAGACTCGCCGAAACATGTCAGGTAAAAAATTAACCTAAAACATAATTGTCTGCTTTTAATGAATCAGTCAAATATCAATAATAAGAAGACAAAATGAACCTAATACAAATAAATGAATGCTTAATAACTCCCCTGCACATGCTCCTAAAAATCCAAACCTTCACCTGTAAATAAAACGTCCCGACCTGAAGACATCTTAATGTTATTATTTTGTTATACACACAGCGCCGCCAAGTGGAATCAAAAATTTGTTTTTATTTTAATTTTCACGTACTGCACGGTGCCCTTTTGACGAATCCGACTGAAAATTAGTCAGAAAAGACTCAAGACAATGATCTTACTCTCTGCCGAATTTTGTGACGTTTTGGCAAAAGGCGTGGCTATTACGGTGCTGAAAAGTCCGATTGTACTCTGTGGCAACAAAAGCTCCGGCAACATGACTCAGATGATCCTATCTTCTCGAAGTTGTACACATTTGAGGATACTTCAGCCCTGAAGACATCTACCGACTTATTTTTCATCGTAGTAGTAGCGCCACCAACTGGTAAAAGCTAATACAAGTTATTTTCTTGGATGTTTTTCTCCGTGCAACTCAACAAGGTCGCCCTCATATATGCTCGGATGACTGTTTCGGCCATGAGGATGTCACAATACGAAATTAGTCCTTTTTCGTGAAAAGTTGTGGGAGTGGCATTGCACTGTTCGGCAATAAAACAACGCTGATTATGAGGTTCTAAATATGAACGACAACTCGTGAAACTTTACACACACATCAGGCCGAGCAAATTTATCAATATTTTATACGTTAGTTGTGCAGCTTTTTTTAAATGGCTCGCCATGGCCCTTGAGAAATGTTCAAAAAAGCAGCCCTGATTGAGTGTTTCACCTCGCTTTTTGTAAATTTTATGGAGTACAGTGAACCCTCGGTTATCGCGGTTAATGGGGACCGAGACCACCCGCGAAAACTGAAAATCCGCGAAGTAGCGGCGCACCTTCAAAAATGCTTAAAAAAAATATACAATATATATAATAAATATATATATATATATATATATATATATATATATATACGGGGAGAGAGAGAGTGAAATTCATTTTATAACAAAAAAACCAAATTATTATTAAAACGTATTATTTTTTTATTCCCCAGCCATTCTTTTTGTATTTATTTAATTACTCCGACTTTTACCTGCTGGTACGCCGTCCGGTGTGCCCTGTGAAATGAAAGGTGGCATTCTTTATTTATTTATTCATTTATTCATTCATAACTGACAGCCTCGCGTTCCGCTCGTGCCCGGGCGGAAGAGGTGCTCCAATTCGGCTTAACTGTGACACACGCCCGCCCTCCTCCCCCGGAACTTCCATTCGGTTAAACTTAGGGGCCGCTTGGCACCGCCCGTGCCCGGGGAAGGTGCTCCTCTTCGGCTTACTGTGACGCGAGCATGCCCTCCTCCTCCGGAGCTTCCATTCAGTTAAACTTAGGGGCCGCTTGGAACCGCCCGTGCCCGGGGAAGGTGCTCCTCTTCGGCTTACTGTGACGCGAGCATGCCCTCCTCCTCCGGAGCTTCCATTCGGTTAAACTTAGGGGCCGCTTGGCACCGCCCGTGCCCGGGGAAGGTGCTCCTCTACGGCTTAACTGCCACGCACGCCGGCCGGAGCTCTGGTACGGTCCGAACCGCGCGAAACGTCGCCACCGATCGTGTCAGGGAGAACGTGCTCTTCTTCGTCCACTCTCCTCTTCGCCCACGCTCTTCTTCGGCGCACGCCGGCCGTCTAACCGCTCCAGCGCCCCGTCGTGCCGCTCGGCGAAACTACAATGCCCCCGAATATTTTTTAGACCCGCGAAGCACTGAACCCGCGAAAGGTGAACCGCGAAGTAGCGAGGGTTCACTGTATGTATAAGACCAAGACCTACAAAAAAGTCTCTTGGAGCAATGAGCTAGGTTTTACAGGAAGTCGGCCATTTTGAATTTACTTAAAAGGGGGCGGGTCACCACAATGGACTTTGTGTAGAAATTATTATTGGGGCCCGAGCAGCGACGGCGGCGAGGTCCCTATTGTTTTTGTAGAAATTATTATTAGGGCCTGAGCAGCGACCGCTACGAGGTCCCCATTGTTTTTGTGGAAATTATTATTATTTTTATTATTATTATTATTAGGGCCCGAGCAGTGACCGCTGCGAGGTCCCTATTGTTTTTCTAGAAATTGTTATTAGGGCCCGAGCTGCGACGGCTGCGAGGTCCCTATTGTTTTTGTAGAAAATATTATTACTTTTATTATTATTAATATTATTATTATTATTATTAGGGCCTGAGCAGCGACCGCTGCGAAGTCCCTATTGTTTTTGTAGAAATTATTATTATTATTATTTTTCCGATTGTTCGATCGCATTTTTGACCCCCGAAACATGCACAAAAACTCACCAAACTTGGCAGTCTCATCGGGCATGGCGGAAAATTTGATATTTTAACGTCTAATATGAACAGGAAGTGAGTTATGAATTTTTGAAAGTCCGACTTTTGCCCTTTTTTGCATGTTTACAGGGGTCATTCTTTTGCACCCTGATCCTAAAGGCTTCATCTGATTGCCTTAAAATTCTGTCTGTAGCATCTGAAGACCTGGGACAAACACTGGGGCTAAATTTTTTTGTTTCCGAAATACTATATGATGGGGGCGGGGCTTCAAAGTTTTCACTTAAGATTTCCTTCGCCGCAATGGACAAAATGCTTAATAACTCTCCTGCACATGCTGCTAAAAATCCAAAACTTCACATGTACATAAAAAGTCTGTACCTGAAGACATCTATATGTTTATATTCAGTTATACACCTTGCGCCAATCAATATCATTTTTTACATTTTGACGTACTGCACGGTGCCCTTTTAACGAATCTGATTGAAAATTGGCTAGAAAAGACTCAAGACATTGATCTTACTCTATCCCTATTTTTGTGACTTTCCTTCGAAGGGCGTGGCTATTACGGTGCCGCAGAGTCTGATTATTCTCCGTGGCAACAAAAGTTCCTGCAAAATGATTCAGATGATCCATCTTCTCGAAATTTTTCACATTTGAGGATATTCAGGCCCTGAAGACGGCTGCCAACTTATTTTTGATCGCAGTGGTAGCGCCACCAACTGGTTAAAACAAATACAAATTATTTTCGTTGATGTTTTTCTCCGGGCAGGTGAACAAAATCTACCTTATATTTGCTCGGATGAGTGTTTAGGCCTTGAGCATGTCACAATACGAAAGTCTTTCGCCTTCTTCAGAGTGTCACATGATGCTGTCTTGTGACCCGTCTTTATCAGCTGATGTTCCATGAGGGCGTGACTTACCTGTCACAAGAATGAAGGCAAGTCACGCCCCCCGCTGTCCGTTCACTCCGCCAAGATGCTGGTCCAGGTGGTAGAGAGGATGAAGGCTCCCTTGTCTCTGTTCATGGTTTTTATGCCTCGCTTGCAGATCTCAATGGCCTCTCTGATCCAGCGCTGTTGTTTGTTCTCTTCTGTGCGGATGACCCTGCCCTTCTCCCGGTCCATGATGTGGTTTTCCCTTTTGCAGTGGTCAGTGATTGCTGATTTGTAATGTTCATGTTGTGCTTGTTCTTTTACTGCTCTGATTTTTTTCATTTTTTTGACAGGTAAGTCACACCCTCATGGAACATCAGCTCAAGACACCATCATGCGACACTCTGAAGAAGGCGAAAGACTCGCCGAAACATGTCAGGTAAAAAATTAACCTAAAACATAATTGTCTGCTTTTAATGAATCAGTCAAATATCAATAATAAGAAGACAAAATGAACCTAATACAAATAAATGAATGCTTAATAACTCCCCTGCACATGCTCCTAAAAATCCAAACCTTCACCTGTAAATAAAACGTCCCGACCTGAAGACATCGTAATGTTATTATTTTGTTATACACACAGTGCCGCCAAGTGGAATCAAAAATTTGTTTTTATTTTAATTTTCACGTACTGCACGGTGCCCTTTTGACGAATCCGACTGAAAATGAGTCAGAAAAGACTCAAGACAATGATCTTACTCTCTGCCGAATTTTGTGGCGTTTTGGCAAAAGGCGTGGCTATTAAGGTGCTGAAAAGTCCGATTGTACTCTGTGGCAACAAAAGCTCCGGCAACATGACTCAGATGATCTTATCTTCTCGAAGTTGTACACATTTGAGGATACTTCAGCCCTGAAGACATCTACCAACTTATTTTACATCGTAGTAGTAGCGCCACCAACTGGTAAAAGCTAATACAAGTTATTTCCTTGTATGTTTTTCTCCGTGCAACTCAACAAGGTCGCCCTCATATATGCTCGGATGACTGTTTCGGCCATGAGGATGTCACAATACGAAATTCGTCCTTTTTCGTGAAAAGTTGTGGGAGTGGCATTGCACTGTTCGGCAATAAAACAAAGCTGATTATGAGGTTCTAAATATGAACGACAACTCGTAAAACTTTACACACACATCAGGCCGAGCAAATTTATCAATATTTTATACGTTAGTTGTGCAGCTTTTTTGAAATGGCTCGCCATGGCCCTCGAGAAATGTTAAAAAAAGCAGCTCTGGTTGAGTGTTTCACCTCGCTTTTTGTAAATTTTATGGAGTACAGTGAACCCTCGGTTATCGCGGTTAATGGGGACCGAGACCACCCGCGAAAACTGAAAATCCGCGAAGTAGCGGCGCACCTTCAAAAATGCTTAAAAAAAATATACAATATATATAATAAATATATATATATATATATATATATATATATATATATATATATATATATATATATATATATATATATATACGGGGAGAGAGAGAGTGAAATTCATGTTATAACAAAAAAACCAAATTATTATTAAAACGTATTATTTTTTTATTCCCCAGCCATTCTTTTAGTATTTATTTAATTACTCCGACTTTTACCTGCTGGTACGCCGTCCGGTGTGCCCTGTGAAATGAAAGGTGGCATTCTTTATTTATTTATTCATTTATTCATTCATAACTGACAGCCTCGCGCTCCGCTCGTGCCCGGGCAGAAGAGGTGCTCCAATTTGGCTTAACTGTGACACACGCCCGCCCTCCTCCCCCGGAGCTTCCATTCGGTTAAACTTAGGGGCCGCTTGGCACCGCCCGTGCCCGGGGAAGGTGCTCCTCTTCGGCTTACTGTGACGCGAGCATGCCCTCCTCCTCCGGAGCTTCCATTCGGTTAAACTTAGGGGCCGCTTGGAACCGCCCGTGCCCGGGGAAGGTGCTCCTCTACAGCTTAACTGCCACGCACGCCGGCCGGAGCTCTGGTACGGTCCGAACCGCGCGAAACGTCGCCACCGATCGTGTCCGAGGGAACGTGCTCTTCTTCGTCCACTCTCCTCTTCGCCCACGCTCTTCTTCGGCGCACGGCGGCCGTCTAACCGCTCCAGCGCCCCGTCGTGCCGCTCGGCGAAACTACAATGCCCCCGAATATTTTTTAGACCCGCGAAGCACTGAACCCGCGAAAGGTGAACCGCGAAGTAGCGAGGGTTCACTGTATGTATAAGACCAAGACCTACAAAAAAGTCTCTTGGAGCAATGAGCTAGGTTTTACAGGAAGTCGGCCATTTTGAATTTACTTAAAAGGGGGCGGGTCACCACAATGGACTTTGTGTAGAAATTATTATTGGGGCCCGAGCACCGACCGCGGCGAGGTCCCTATTGTTTTTGTAGAAAACATTATTACTTTTATTATTATTATTATTATTATTATTAGGGCCTGAGCAGCGACCGCTGCGAAGTCCCTATTGTTTTTGTAGAAATTATTATTATTATTATTTTTCCGATTGTTCGATCGCATTTTTGACCCCCGAAACATGCACAAAAACTCACCAAACTTGGCAGTCTCATCGGGCATGGCGAAAAATTTGATATTTTAACGTCTAATATGAACAGGAAGTGAGTTATGAATTTTTGAAAGTCCGACTTTTGCCCTTTTTTGCATGTTTACAGGGGTCATTCTTTTGCACCCTGATCCTAAAGGCTTCATCTGATTGCCTTAAAATTCTGTCTGTAGCATCTGAAGACCTGGGACAAACACTGGGGCTAAAATTTTTTGTTTCCGAAATACTATATGACGGGGGCGGGGCTTCAAAGTTTTCACTTAAGATTTCCTTCGCCGCAATGGACAAAATGCTAAATAACTCTCCTGCACATGCTGCTAAAAATCCAAAACTTCACATGTACATAAAGAGTCTGTACCTGAAGACATCTATATGTTTATATTCAGTTATACACCTTGCGCCAATCAATATCATTTTTTACATTTTGACGTACTGCATGGTGCCCTTTTAACGAATCCGATTGAAAATTGGCTAGAAAAGACTCAAGACATTGATCTTACTCTATCCCTATTTTTATGACTTTCCTTCAAAGGGCGTGGCTATTACGGTGCCGCAGAGTCTGATTATTCTCCGTGGCAACAAAAGTTCCTGCAAAATGATTCAGATGATCCATCTTCTGGAAATCTTTCACATTTGAGGATATTCAGGCCCTGAAGACGGCTGCCAACTTATTTTTGATCGCAGTGGTAGCGCCACCAACTGGTTAAAACAAATACAAATTATTTTCGTTGATGTTTTTCTCCGGGCAGGTGAACAAAATCTACCTTATATTTGCTCGGATGAGTGTTTAGGCCTTGAGCATGTCACAATACAAAAGTCTTTCGCCTTCTTCAGAGTGTCACATGATGCTGTCTTGTGACCCGTCTTTATCAGCTGATGTTCCATGAGGGCGTGACTTACCTGTCACAAGAATGAAGGCAAGTCACGCCCCCCGCTGTCCGTTCACTCCGCCAAGATGCTGGTCCAGGTGGTAGAGAGGATGAAGGCTCCCTTGTCTCTGTTCATGGTTTTTATGCCTCGCTTGCAGATCTCAATGGCCTCTCTGATCCAGCGCTGTTGTTTGTTCTCTTCTGTGCGGATGACCCTGCCCTTCTCCCGGTCCATGATGTGGTTTTCCCTTTTGCAGTGGTCAGTGATTGCTGATTTGTAATGTTCATGTTGTGCTTGTTCTTTTACTGCTCTGATTTTTTCATTTTTTTGACAGGTAAGTCACACCCTCATGGAACATCAGCTGATAAAGACGGGTCTCAAGACACCATCATGCGACACTCTGAAGAAGGCGAAAGACTCGCCGAAACATGTCAGGTAAAAAATTAACCTAAAACATAATTGTCTGCTTTTAATGAATCAGTCAAATATCAATAATAAGAAGACAAAATGAACCTAATACAAATAAATGAATGCTTAATAACTCCCCTGCACATGCTCCTAAAAATCCAAACCTTCACCTGTAAATAAAACGTCCCGACCTGAAGACATCTTAATGTTATTATTTTGTTATACACACAGTGCCGCCAAGTGGAATAAAAATTTTTTTTTAATTTTAATTTTCACGTACTGCACGGTGCCCTTTTGACGAATCCGACTGAAAATTAGTCAGAAAAGACTCAAGACAATGATCTTACTCTCTGCCGAATTTTGTGACGTTTTGGCAAAAGGCGTGGCTATTAAGGTGCTGAAAAGTCCGATTGTACTCTGTGGCAACAAAAGCTCCGGCAACATGACTCAGATGATCCTATCTTCTCGAAGTTGTACACATTTGAGGATACTTCAGCCCTGAAGACATCTACCAACTTATTTTACATTGTAGTAGTAGCGCCACCAACTGGTAAAAGCTAATACAAGTTATTTTCTTGGATGTTTTTCTCCGTGCAACTCAACAAGGTCGCCCTCATATATGCTCGGATGACTGTTTCGGCCATGAGGATGTCACAATACGAAATTTGTGATTTTTCGTGAAAAGTTGTGGGAGTGGCATTGCACTGTTCGGCAATAAAACAAAGCTGAATATGAGGTTCTAAATATGAACGACAACTCGTAAAACTTTACACACACATCAGGCCGAGCAAATTTATCAATATTTTATACGTTAGTTGTGCAGCTTTTTTGAAATGGCTCGCCATGGCCCTCGAGAAATGTTAAAAAAAAGCAGCTCTGGTTGAGTGTTTCACCTCGCTTTTTGTAAATTTTATGGAGTACAGTGAACCCTCGGTTATCGCGGTTAATGGGGACCGAGACCACCCGCGAAAACTGAAAATCCGCGAAGTAGCGGCGCACCTTCAAAAATGCTTAAAAAAAATATACAATATATACAATAAATATATAAATATATATATATATATATATATATATATATATATATATATATATATATATATATATATATATACGGGGAGAGAGAGAGTGAAATTCATGTTATAACAAAAAAACCAAATTATTATTAAAACGTATTATTTTTTTATTCCCCAGCCATTCTTTTTGTATTTATTTAATTACTCCGACTTTTACCTGCTGGTACGCCGTCCGGTGTGCCCTGTGAAATGAAAGGTGGCATTCTTTATTTATTTATTCATTTATTCATTCATAACTGACAGCCTCGCGCTCCGCTCGTGCCCGGGCAGAAGAGGTGCTCCAATTTGGCTTAACTGTGACACACGCCCGTCCTCCTCCCCCGGAGATTCCATTCGGTTAAACTTAGGGGCCGCTTGGCACCGCCCGTGCCCGGGGAAGGTGCTCCTCTTCGGCTTACTGTGACGCGAGCATGCCCTCCTCCTCCGGAGCTTCCATTCGGTTAAACTTAGGGGCCGCTTGGAACCGCCCGTGCCCGGGGACGGTGCTCCTCTTCGGCTTACTGTGACGCGAGCATGCCCTCCTCCTCCGGAGCTTCCATTCGGTTAAACTTAGGGGCCGCTTGGCACCGCCCGTGCCCGGGGAAGGTGCTCCTCTACGGCTTAACTGCCACGCACGCTGGCCGGAGCTCTGGTACGGTCCGAACCGCGCGAAACGTCGCCACCGATCGTGTCCGGGGGAACGTGCTCTTCTTCGTCCACTCTCCTCTTCGCCCACGCTCTTCTTCGGCGCACGCCGGCCGTCTAACCGCTCCAGCGCCCCGTCGTGCCGCTCGGCGAAACTACAATGCCCCCGAATATTTTTTAGACCCGCGAAGCACTGAACCCGCGAAAGGTGAACCGCGAAGTAGCGAGGGTTCACTGTATGTATAAGACCAAGACCTACAAAAAAGTCTCTTGGAGCAATGAGCTAGGTTTTACAGGAAGTCGGCCATTTTGAATTTACTTAAAAGGGGGCGGGTCACCACAATGGACTTTGTGTAGAAATTATTATTGGGGCCCGAGCAGCGACCGCGGCGAGGTCCCTATTGTTTTTGTAGAAAATATTATTACTTTTATTATTATTATTATTAGGGCCTGAGCAGCGACCGCTGCGAAGTCCCTATTGTTTTTGTAGAAATTATTATTATTATTATTTTTCCGATTGTTCGATCGCATTTTTGACCCCCGAAACATGCACAAAAACTCACCAAACTTGGCAGTCTCATCGGGCATGGCGAAAAATTTGATATTTTCACGTCTAATATGAACAGGAAGTGAGTTATGAATTTTTGAAAGTCCGACTTTTGCCCTTTTTTGCATGTTTACAGGGGTCATTCTTTTGCACCCTGATCCTAAAGGCTTCATCTGATTGCCTTAAAATTCTGTCTGTAGCATCTGAAGACCTGGGACAAACACTGGGGCTAAAATTTTTTGTTTCCGAAATACTATATGACGGGGGCGGGGCTTCAAAGTTTTCACTTAAGATTTCCTTCGCCGCAATGGACAAAATGCTTAATAACTCTCCTGCACATGCTGCTAAAAATCCAAAACTTCACATGTACATAAAGAGTCTGTACCTGAAGACATCTATATGTCTATATTCAGTTATACACCTTGCGCCAATCAATATCATTTTTTACATTTTGACGTACTGCATGGTGCCCTTTTAACAAATCCGATTGAAAATTGGCTAGAAAAGACTCAAGACATTGATCTTACTCTATCCCTATTTTTATGACTTTCCTTCAAAGGGCGTGGCTATTACGGTGCCGCAGAGTCTGATTATTCTCCGTGGCAACAAAAGTTCCTGCAAAATGATTCAGATGATCCATCTTCTGGAAATCTTTCACATTTGAGGATATTCAGGCCCTGAAGACGGCTGCCAACTTATTTTTGATCGCAGTGGTAGCGCCACCAACTGGTTAAAACAAATACAAATTATTTTCGTTGATGTTTTTCTCCGGGCAGGTGAACAAAATCTACCTTATATTTGCTCGGATGAGTGTTTAGGCCTTGAGCATGTCACAATACAAAAGTCTTTCGCCTTCTTCAGAGTGTCACATGATGGTGTCTTGTGACCCGTCTTTATCAGCTGATGTTCCATGAGGGCGTGACTTACCTGTCACAAGAATGAAGGCAAGTCACGCCCCCCGCTGTCCGTTCACTCCGCCAAGATGCTGGTCCAGGTGGTAGAGAGGATGAAGGCTCCCTTGTCTCTGTTCATGGTTTTTATGCCTCGCTTGCAGATCTCAATGGCCTCTCTGATCCAGCGCTGTTGTTTGTTCTCTTCTGTGCGGATGACCCTGCCCTTCTCCCGGTCCATGATGTGGTTTTCCCTTTTGCAGTGGTCAGTGATTGCTGATTTGTAATGTTCATGTTGTGCTTGTTCTTTTACTGCTCTGATTTTTTCATTTTTTTGACAGGTAAGTCACACCCTCATGGAACATCAGCTGATAAAGACGGGTCTCAAGACACCATCATGCGACACTCTGAAGAAGGCGAAAGACTCGCCGAAACATGTCAGGTAAAAAATTAACCTAAAACATAATTGTCTGCTTTTAATGAATCAGTCAAATATCAATAATAAGAAGACAAAATGAACCTAATACAAATAAATGAATGCTTAATAACTCCCCTGCACATGCTCCTAAAAATCCAAACCTTCACCTGTAAATAAAACGTCCCGACCTGAAGACATCTTAATGTTATTATTTTGTTATACACACAGTGCCGCCAAGTGGAATCAAAAATTTTTTTTTATTTTAATTTTCACGTACTGCACGGTGCCCTTTTGACGAATCCGACTGAAAATTAGTCAGAAAAGACTCAAGACAATGATCTTACTCTCTGCCGAATTTTGTGACGTTTTGGCAAAAGGCGTGGCTATTAAGGTGCTGAAAAGTCCGATTGTACTCTGTGGCAACAAAAGCTCCGGCAACATGACTCAGATGATCCTATCTTCTCGAAGTTGTACACATTTGAGGATACTTCAGCCCTGAAGACATCTACCAACTTATTTTACATTGTAGTAGTAGCGCCACCAACTGGTAAAAGCTAATACAAGTTATTTTCTTGGATGTTTTTCTCCGTGCAACTCAACAAGGTCGCCCTCATATATGCTCGGATGACTGTTTCGGCCATGAGGATGTCACAATACGAAATTTGTGATTTTTCGTGAAAAGTTGTGGGAGTGGCATTGCACTGTTCGGCAATAAAACAAAGCTGAATATGAGGTTCTAAATATGAACGACAACTCGTAAAACTTTACACACACATCAGGCCGAGCAAATTTATCAATATTTTATACGTTAGTTGTGCAGCTTTTTTGAAATGGCTCGCCATGGCCCTCGAGAAATGTTAAAAAAAAGCAGCTCTGGTTGAGTGTTTCACCTCGCTTTTTGTAAATTTTATGGAGTACA
Organism: Idiotropiscis lumnitzeri; assembly: GCF_059441095.1. Lineage (NCBI taxonomy): Eukaryota > Metazoa > Chordata > Actinopteri > Syngnathiformes > Syngnathidae > Idiotropiscis > Idiotropiscis lumnitzeri. The sequence continues at coordinate 348,470 of NW_028283721.1, read as the reverse complement.
GTGAACCCTCGGTTATCGCAGTTAATGGGGACCGAGACCACCCGCGAAAACTGAAAATCCGCGAAGTAGCGGCGCACCTTCAAAAATGCTTAAAAAAAATATACAATATATACAATAAATATATATATATATATATATATATATATATATATATACGGGGAGAGAGAGAGTGAAATTCATGTTATAACAAAAAAAACTAATTATTATTAAAACGTATTATTTTTTTATTCCCCAGCCATTCTTTTTGTATTTATTTAATTACTCCGACTTTTACCTGCTGGTACGCCGTCCGGTGTGCCCTGTGAAATGAAAGGTGGCATTCTTTATATTTATTTATTCATTTATTCATTCATAACTGACAGCCTCGCGCTCCGCTCGTGCCCGGGCAGAAGAGGTGCTCCAATTTGGCTTAACTGTGACACACGCCCGTCCTCCTCCCCCGGAGATTCCATTCGGTTAAACTTAGGGGCCGCTTGGCACCGCCCGTGCCCGGGGAAGGTGCTCCTCTTCGGCTTACTGTGACGCGAGCATGCCCTCCTCCTCCGGAGCTTCCATTCGGTTAAACTTAGGGGCCGCTTGGAACCGCCCGTGCCCGGGGACGGTGCTCCTCTTCGGCTTACTGTGACGCGAGCATGCCCTCCTCCTCCGGAGCTTCCATTCGGTTAAACTTAGGGGCCGCTTGGCACCGCCCGTGCCCGGGGAAGGTGCTCCTCTACGGCTTAACTGCCACGCATGCTGGCCGGAGCTCTGGTACGGTCCGAACCGCGCGAAACGTCGCCACCGATCGTGTCCGGGGGAACGTGCTCTTCTTCGTCCACTCTCCTCTTCGCCCACGCTCTTCTTCGGCGCACGCCGGCCGTCTAACCGCTCCAGCGCCCCGTCGTGCCGCTCGGCGAAACTACAATGCCCCCGAATATTTTTTAGACCCGCGAAGCACTGAACCCGCGAAAGGTGAACCGCGAAGTAGCGAGGGTTCACTGTATGTATAAGACCAAGACCTACAAAAAAGTCTCTTGGAGCAATGAGCTAGGTTTTACAGGAAGTCGGCCATTTTGAATTTACTTAAAAGGGGGCGGGTCACCACAATGGACTTTGTGTAGAAATTATTATTGGGGCCCGAGCAGCGACCGCGGCGAGGTCCCTATTGTTTTTGTAGAAAATATTATTACTTTTATTATTATTATTATTATTATTATTAGGGCCTGAGCAGCGACCGCTGCGAAGTCCCTATTGTTTTTGTAGAAATTATTATTATTATTATTTTTCCGATTGTTCGATCGCATTTTTGACCCCCGAAACATGCACAAAAACTCACCAAACTTGGCAGTCTCATCGGGCATGGCGAAAAATTTGATATTTTAACGTCTAATATGAACAGGAAGTGAGTTATGAATTTTTGAAAGTCCGACTTTTGCCCTTTTTTGCATGTTTACAGGGGTCATTCTTTTGCACCCTGATCCTAAAGGCTTCATCTGATTGCCTTAAAATTCTGTCTGTAGCATCTGAAGACCTGGGACAAACACTGGGGCTAAAATTTTTTGTTTCCGAAATACTATATGACGGGGGCGAGGCATCAAAGTTTTCACTTAAGATTTCCTTCGCCGCAATGGACAAAATGCTTAATAACTCTCCTGCACATGCTGCTAAAAATCCAAAACTTCACATGTACATAAAGAGTCTGTACCTGAAGACATCTATATGTTTATATTCAGTTATACACCTTGCGCCAATCAATATCATTTTTTACATTTTGACGTACTGCACGGTGCCCTTTTAACGAATCTGATTGAAAATTGGCTAGAAAAGACTCAAGACATTGATCTTACTCTATCCCTATTTTTACGACTTTCCTTCAAAGGGCGTGGCTATTACGGTGCCGCAGAGTCTGATTATTCTCCGTGGCAACAAAAGTTCCTGCAAAATGATTCAGATGATCCATCTTCTGGAAATCTTTCACATTTGAGGATATTCAGGCCCTGAAGACGGCTGCCAACTTATTTTTGATCGCAGTGATAGTGCCACCAACTGGTTAAAACAAATACAAATTATTTTCGTTGATGTTTTTCTCCGGGCAGGTGAACATAATCTACCTTATATTTGCTCGGATGAGTGTTTAGGCCTTGAGCATGTCACAATACGAAAGTCTTTCGCCTTCTTCAGAGTGTCACATGATGCTGTCTTGTGACCCGTCTTTATCAGCTGATGTTCCATGAGGGCGTGACTTACCTGTCACAAGAATGAAGGCAAGTCACGCCCCCCGCTGTCCGTTCACTCCGCCAAGATGCTGCTCCAGGTGGTAGAGAGGATGAAGGCTCCCTTGTCTCTGTTCATGGTTTTTATGCCTCGCTTGCAGATCTCAATGGCCTCTCTGATCCAGCGCTGTTGTTTGTTCTCTTCTGTGCGGATGACCCTGCCCTTCTCCCGGTCCATGATGTGGTTTTCCCTTTTGCAGTGGTCAGTGATTGCTGATTTGTAATGTTCATGTTGTGCTTGTTCTTTTACTGCTCTGATTTTTTCATTTTTTTGACAGGTAAGTCACACCCTCATGGAACATCAGCTCAAGACACCATCATGCGACACTCTGAAGAAGGCAAAAGACTCGCCGAAACATGTCAGGTAAAAAATTAACCTAAAACATAATTGTCTGCTTTTAATGAATCAGTCAAATATCAATAATAAGAAGACAAAATGAACCTAATACAAATAAATGAATGCTTAATAACTCCCCTGCACATGCTCCTAAAAATCCAAACCTTCACCTGTAAATAAAACGTCCCGACCTGAAGACATCTTAATGTTATTATTTTGTTATACACACAGCGCCGCCAAGTGGAATCAAAAATTTGTTTTTATTTTAATTTTCACGTACTGCACGGTGCCCTTTTGACGAATCCGACTGAAAATTAGTCAGAAAAGACTCAAGACAATGATCTTACTCTCTGCCGAATTTTGTGACGTTTTGGCAAAAGGCGTGGCTATTAAGGTGCTGAAAAGTCCGATTGTACTCTGTGGCAACAAAAGCTCCGGCAACATGACTCAGATGATCCTATCTTCTCGAAGTTGTACACATTTGAGGATACTTCAGCCCTGAAGACATCTACCGACTTATTTTTCATCGTAGTAGTAGCGCCACCAACTGGTAAAAGCTAATACAAGTTATTTTCTTGGATGTTTTTCTCCGTGCAACTCAACAAGGTCGCCCTCATATATGCTCGGATGACTGTTTCGGCCATGAGGATGTCACAATACGAAATTAGTCCTTTTTCGTGAAAAGTTGTGGGAGTGGCATTGCACTGTTCGGCAATAAAACAACGCTGATTATGAGGTTCTAAATATGAACGACAACTCGTGAAACTTTACACACACATCAGGCCGAGCAAATTTATCAATATTTTATACGTTAGTTGTGCAGCTTTTTTGAAATGGCTCGCCATGGCCCTCGAGAAATGTTCAAAAAAGCAGCCCTGATTGAGTGTTTCACCTCGCTTTTTGTAAATTTTATGGAGTACAGTGAACCCTCGGTTATCGCGGTTAATGGGGACCGAGACCACCCGCGAAAACTGAAAATCCGCGAAGTAGCGGCGCACCTTCAAAAATGCTTAAAAAAAATATACAATATATATAATAAATATATATATATATATATATATATATATATATATATATATATATACGGGGAGAGAGAGAGTGAAATTCATTTTATAACAAAAAAACCAAATTATTATTAAAACGTATTATTTTTTTATTCCCCAGCCATTCTTTTTGTATTTATTTAATTACTCCGACTTTTACCTGCTGGTACGCCGTCCGGTGTGCCCTGTGAAATGAAAGGTGGCATTCTTTATTTATTTATTCATTTATTCATTCATAACTGACAGCCTCGCGCTCCGCTCGTGCCCGGGCGGAAGAGGTGCTCCAATTCGGCTTAACTGTGACACACGCCCGCCCTCCTCCCCCGGAACTTCCATTCGGTTAAACTTAGGGGCCGCTTGGCACCGCCCGTGCCCGGGGAAGGTGCTCCTCTTCGGCTTACTGTGACGCGAGCATGCCCTCCTCCTCCGGAGCTTCCATTCAGTTAAACTTAGGGGCCGCTTGGAACCGCCCGTGCCCGGGGAAGGTGCTCCTCTTCGGCTTACTGTGACGCGAGCATGCCCTCCTCCTCCGGAGCTTCCATTCGGTTAAACTTAGGGGCCGCTTGGAACCGCCCGTGCCCGGGGAAGGTGCTCCTCTTCGGCTTACTGTGACGCGAGCATGCCCTCCTCCTCCGGAGCTTCCATTCGGTTAAACTTAGGGGCCGCTTGGCACCGCCCGTGCCCGGGGAAGGTGCTCCTCTACGGCTTAACTGCCACGCACGCCGGCCGGAGCTCTGGTACGGTCCGAACCGCGCGAAACGTCGCCACCGATCGTGTCCGGGAGAACGTGCTCTTCTTCGTCCACTCTCCTCTTCGCCCACGCTCTTCTTCGGCGCACGCCGGCCGTCTAACCGCTCCAGCGCCCCGTCGTGCCGCTCGGCGAAACTACAATGCCCCCGAATATTTTTTAGACCCGCGAAGCACTGAACCCGCGAAAGGTGAACCGCGAAGTAGCGAGGGTTCACTGTATGTATAAGACCAAGACCTACAAAAAAGTCTCTTGGAGCAATGAGCTAGGTTTTACAGGAAGTCGGCCATTTTGAATTTACTTAAAAGGGGGCGGGTCACCACAATGGACTTTGTGTAGAAATTATTATTGGGGCCCGAGCAGCGACCGCGGCGAGGTCCCTATTGTTTTTGTAGAAAATATTATTACTTTTATTATTATTATTATTATTATTATTAGGGCCTGAGCAGCGACCGCTGCGAAGTCCCTATTGTTTTTGTAGAAATTATTATTATTATTATTTTTCCGATTGTTCGATCGCATTTTTGACCCCCGAAACATGCACAAAAACTCACCAAACTTGGCAGTCTCATCGGGCATGACGAAAAATTTGATATTTTAACGTCTAATATGAACAGGAATTGAGTTATGAATTTTTGAAAGTCTGACTTTTGCCCTTTTTTGCATGTTTACAGGGGTCATTCTTTTGCACCCTGATCTAAAGGCTTCATCTGATTGCCTTAAAATTCTGTCTGTAGCATCTGAAGACCTGGCACAAACACTGGGGCTAAAATTTTTTGTTTCCGAAATACTATATGACGGGGGCGGGGCATCAAAGTTTTCACTTAAGATTTCCTTCGCCGCAATGGACAAAATGCTTAATAACTCTCCTGCACATGCTGCTAAAAATCCAAAACTTCACATGTACATAAAGAGTCTGTACCTGAAGACATCTATATGTTTATATTCAGTTATACACCTTGCGCCAATCAATATCATTTTTTACATTTTGACGTACTGCACGGTGCCCTTTTAACGAATCTGATTGAAAATTGGCTAGAAAAGACTCAAGACATTGATCTTACTCTATCCCTATTTTTGTGACTTTCCTTCGAAGGGCGTGGCTATTACGGTGCCGCAGAGTCTGATTATTCTCCGTGGCAACAAAAGTTCCTGCAAAATGATTCAGATGATCCATCTTCTCGAAATTTTTCACATTTGAGGATATTCAGGCCCTGAAGACGGCTGCCAACTTATTTTTGATCGCAGTGGTCGCGCCACCAACTGGTTAAAACAAATACAAATTATTTTCGTTGATTTTTTTCTCCGGGCAGGTTAACAAAATCTACCTTACATTTGCTCGGATGAGTGTTTAGGCCTTGAGGATGTCACAATACGTAAGTCTTTCGCCTTCTTCAGAGTGTCACATGATGGTGTCTTGTGGCTCGTCTTTATCAGCTGATGTTCCATGAGGGCGTGACTTACCTGTCACAAGAATGAAGGCAAGTCACGCCCCCCGCTGTCCGTTCACTCCGCCAAAATGCTCCTCCAGGTGGTAGAGAGGATGAAGGCTCCCTTGTCTCTGTTCATGGTTTTTATGCCTCGCTTGCAGATCTCAATGGCCTCTCTGATCCAGCGCTGTTGTTTGTTCTCTTCGGTGCGGATGACCCTGCCCTTCTCCCGGTCCATGATGTGGTTTTCCCTTTTGCAGTGGTCAGTGATTGCTGATTTGTAATGTTCATGTTGTGCTTGTTCTTTTACTGCTCTGATTTTTCATTTTTTTGACAGGTAAGTCACACCCTCATGGAACATCAGCTGATAAAGACGAGCCACAAGACACCATCATGCGACACTCTGAAGAAGGCGAAAGACTCGCCGAAACATGTCAGGTAAAAAATTAACCTAAAACATAATTGTCTGCTTTTAATGAATCAGTCAAATATCAATAATAAGAAGACAAAATGAACCTAATACAAATAAATGAATGCTTAATAACTCCCCTGCACATGCTCCTAAAAATCCAAACCTTCACCTGTAAATAAAACGTCCCGACCTGAAGACATCTTAATGTTATTATTTTGTTATACACACAGTGCCGCCAAGTGGAATCAAAAATTTGTTTTTATTTTAATTTTCACGTACTGCACGGTGCCCTTTTGACGAATCCGACTGAAAATTAGTCAGAAAAGACTCAAGACAATGATCTTACTCTCTGCCGAATTTTGTGACGTTTTGGCAAAAGGCGTGGCTATTAAGGTGCTGAAAAGTCCGATTGTACTCTGTGGCAACAAAAGCTCCGGCAACATGACTCAGATGATCCTATCTTCTCGAAGTTGTACACATTTGAGGATACTTCAGCCCTGAAGACATCTACCAACTTATTTTACATCGTAGTAGTAGCGCCACCAACTGGTAAAAGCTAATACAAGTTATTTTCTTGGATGTTTTTCTCCGTGCAACTCAACAAGGTCGCCCTCATATATGCTCGGATGACTGTTTCGGCCATGAGGATGTCACAATACGAAATTCCTGATTTTTCGTGAAAAGTTGTGGGAGTGGCATTGCACTGTTCGGCAATAAAACAAAGCTGATTATGAGGTTCTAAATATGAACGACAACTCGTAAAACTTTACACACACATCAGGCCGAGCAAATTTATCAATATTTTATACGTTAGTTGTGCAGCTTTTTTGAAATGGCTCGCCATGGCCCTCGAGAAATGTTAAAAAAAAGCAGCTCTGGTTGAGTGTTTCACCTCGCTTTTTGTAAATTTTATGGAGTACAGTGAACCCTCGGTTATCGCGGTTAATGGGGACCGAGACCATCCGCGAAAACTGAAAATCCGCGAAGTAGCGGCGCACCTTCAAAAATGCTTAAAAAAAATATACAATATATATAATAAATATATAAATATATATATATATATATATATATATATATATATATATATATATATATACGGGGAGAGAGAGAGTGAAATTCATGTTATAACAAAAAAACCAAATTATTATTAAAACGTATTGTTTTTTTATTCCCCAGCCATTCTTTTTGTATTTATTTAATTACTCCGACTTTTACCTGCTGGTACGCCGTCCGGTGTGCCCTGTGAAATGAAAGGTGGCATTCTTTATTTATTTATTCATTTATTCATTCATAACTGACAGCCTCGCGCTCCGCTCGTGCCCGGGCAGAAGAGGTGCTCCAATTTGGCTTAACTGTGACACACGCCCGTCCTCCTCCCCCGGAGCTTCCATTCGGTTAAACTTAGGGGCCGCTTGGCACCGCCCGTGCCCGGGGAAGGTGCTCCTCTTCGGCTTACTGTGACGCGAGCATGCCCTCCTCCTCCGGAGCTTCCATTCGGTTAAACTTAGGGGCCGCTTGGAACCGCCCGTGCCCGGGGAAGGTGCTCCTCTTCGGCTTACTGTGACGCGAGCATGCCCTCCTCCTCCGGAGCTTCCATTCGGTTAAACGTAGGGGCCGCTTGGCACCGCCCGTGCCCGGGGAAGGTGCTCCTCTACGGCTTAACTGCCACGCACGCTGGCCGGAGCTCTGGTACGGTCCGAACCGCGCGAAACGTCGCCACCGATCGTGTCCGGGGGAACGTGCTCTTCTTCGTCCACTCTCCTCTTCGCCCACGCTCTTCTTCGGCGCACGCCGGCCGTCTAACCGCTCCAGCGCCCCGTCGTGCCGCTCGGCGAAACTACAATGCCCCCGAATATTTTTTAGACCCGCGAAGCACTGAACCCGCGAAAGGTGAACCGCGAAGTAGCGAGGGTTCACTGTATGTATAAGACCAAGACCTACAAAAAAGTCTCTTGGAGCAATGAGCTAGGTTTTACAGGAAGTCGGCCATTTTGAATTTACTTAAAAGGGGGCGGGTCACCACAATGGACTTTGTGTAGAAATTATTATTGGGGCCCGAGCAGCGACCGCGGCGAGGTCCCTATTGTTTTTGTAGAAGATATTATTACTTTTATTATTATTATTATTATTATTATTAGGGCCTGAGCAGCGACCGCTGCGAAGTCCCTATTGTTTTTGTAGAAATTATTATTATTATTATTTTTCCGATTGTTCGATCGCATTTTTGACCCCCGAAACATGCACAAAAACTCACCAAACTTGGCAGTCTCATCGGGCATGGCGAAAAATTTGATATTTTAACGTCTAATATGAACAGGAAGTGAGTTATGAATTTTTGAAAGTCCGACTTTTGCCCTTTTTTGCATGTTTACAGGGGTCATTCTTTTGCACCCTGATCCTAAAGGCTTCATCTGATTGCCTTAAAATTCTGTCTGTAGCATCTGAAGACCTGGCACAAACACTGGGGCTAAAATTTTTTGTTTCCAAAATACTATATGACGGGGGCGGGGCATCAAAGTTTTCACTTAAGATATCCTTCGCCGCAATGGACAAAATGCTTAATAACTCTCCTGCACATGCTGCTAAAAATCCAAAACTTCACATGTACATAAAGAGTCTGTACCTGAAGACATCTATATGTTTATATTCAGTTATACACCTTGCGCCAATCAATATCATTTTTTACATTTTGACGTACTGCACGGTGCCCTTTTAACGAATCTGATTGAAAATTGGCTAGAAAAGACTCAAGACATTGATCTTACTCTATCCCTATTTTTGTGACTTTCCTTCGAAGGGCGTGGCTATTACGGTGCCGCAGAGTCTGATTATTCTCCGTGGCAACAAAAGTTCCTGCAAAATGATTCAGATGATCCATCTTCTCGAAATTTTTCACATTTGAGGATATTCAGGCCCTGAAGACGGCTGCCAACTTATTTTTGATCGCAGTGGTAGCGCCACCAACTGGTTAAAACAAATACAAATTATTTTCGTTGATTTTTTTCTCCGGGCAGGTTAACAAAATCTACCTTACATTTGCTCGGATGAGTGTTTAGGCCTTGAGGATGTCACAATACGAAAGTCTTTCGCCTTCTTCAGAGTGTCACATGATGGTGTCTTGTGGCCCGTCTTTATCAGCTGATGTTCCATGAGGGCGTGACTTACCTGTCACAAGAATGAAGGCAAGTCACGCCCCCCGCTGTCCGTTCACTCCGCCAAAATGCTGCTCCAGGTGGTAGAGAGGATGAAGGCTCCCTTGTCTCTGTTCATGGTTTTTATGCCTCGCTTGCAGATCTCAATGGCCTCTCTGATCCAGCGCTGTTGTTTGTTCTCTTCGGTGCGGATGACCCTGCCCTTCTCCCGGTCCATGATGTGGTTTTCCCTTTTGCAGTGGTCAGTGATTGCTGATTTGTAATGTTCATGTTGTGCTTGTTCTTTGACTGCTCTGATTTTTCATTTTTTTGACAGGTAAGTCACACCCTCATGGAACATCAGCTGATAAAGACGGGTCTCAAGACACCATCATGCGACACTCTGAAGAAGGCGAAAGACTCGCCGAAACATGACAGGTAAAAAATTTACCTAAAACATGATTGTCTGCTTTTAATGAATCAGTCAAATATCAATAATAAGAAGACAAAATGAACCTAATACAAATAAACGAATGCTTAATAACTCCCCTGCACATGCTCCTAAAAATCCAAACCTTCACCTGTAAATAAAACGTCCCGACCTGAAGACATCTTAATGTTATTATTTTGTTATACACACAGTGCCGCCAAGTGGAATCAAAAATTTGTTTTTATTTTAATTTTCACGTACTGCACGGTGCCCTTTTGACGAATCCGACTGAAAATTAGTCAGAAAAGACTCAAGACAATGATCTTACTCTCTGCCGAATTTTGTGACGTTTTGGCAAAAGGCGTGGCTATTAAGGTGCTGAAAAGTCCGATTGTACTCTGTGGCAACAAAAGCTCCGGCAACATGACTCAGATGATCCTATCTTCTCGAAGTTGTACACATTTGAGGATACCTCAGCCCTGAAGACATCTACCAACTTATTTTACATCGTAGTAGTAGCGCCACCAACTGGTAAAAGCTAATACAAGTTATTTTCTTGGATGTTTTTCTCCGTGCAACTCAACAAGGTCGCCCTCATATATGCTCGGATGACTGTTTCGGCCATGAGGATGTCACAATACGAAATTCGTGATTTTTCGTGAAAAGTTGTGGGAGTGGCATTGCACTGTTCGGCAATAAAACAAAGCTGATTATGAGGTTCTAAATATGAACGACAACTCGTAAAACTTTACACACACATCAGGCCGAGCAAATTTATCAATATTTTATACGTTAGTTGTGCAGCTTTTTTGAAATGGCTCGCCATGGCCCTCGAGAAATGTTAAAAAAAAGCAGCTCTGGTTGAATGTTTCACCTCGCTTTTTGTAAATTTTATGGAGTACAGTGAACTCTCTGTTATCGCGGTTAATGGGGACCGAGACCATCCGCGAAAACTGAAAATCCGCGAAGTAGCGGCGCACCTTCAAAAATGCTTAAAAAAAATATACAATATATATAATAAATATATAAATATATATATATATATATATATATATATATACGGGGAGAGAAAGAGTGAAATTCATGTTATAACAAAAAAAACAAATTATTATTAAAACGTATTATTTTTTTATTCCCCAGCCATTCTTTTTGTATTTATTTAATTACTCCGACTTTTACCTGCTGGTACGCCGTCCGGTGTGCCCTGTGAAATGAAAGGTGGCATTCTTTATTTATTTATTCATTTATTCATTCATAACTGACAGCCTCGCGCTCCGCTCGTGCCCGGGCAGAAGAGGTGCTCCAATTTGGCTTAACTGTGACACACGCCCGTCCTCCTCCCCCGGAGCTTCCATTCGGTTAAACTTAGGGGCCGCTTGGCACCGCCCGTGCCCGGGGAAGGTGCTCCTCTTCGGCTTACTGTGACGCGAGCATGCCCTCCTCCTCCGGAGCTTCCATTCGGTTAAACTTAGGGGCCGCTTGGAACCGCCCGTGCCCGGGGAAGGTGCTCCTCTTCGGCTTACTGTGACGCGAGCATGCCCTCCTCCTCCGGAGCTTCCATTCGGTTAAACTTAGGGGCCGCTTGGCACCGCCCGTGCCCGGGGAAGGTGCTCCTCTACGGCTTAACTGCCACGCACGCTGGCCGGAGCTCTGGTACGGTCCGAACCGCGCGAAACGTCGCCACCGATCGTGTCCGGGGGAACGTGCTCTTCTTCGTCCACTCTCCTCTTCGCCCACGCTCTTCTTCGGCGCACGCCGGCCGTCTAACCGCTCCAGCGCCCCGTCGTGCCGCTCGGCGAAACTACAATGCCCCCGAATATTTTTTAGACCCGCGAAGCACTGAACCCGCGAAAGGTGAACCGCGAAGTAGCGAGGGTTCACTGTATGTATAAGACCAAGACCTACAAAAAAGTCTCTTGGAGCAATGAGCTAGGTTTTACAGGAAGTCGGCCATTTTGAATTTACTGAAAAGGGGGCGGGTCACCACAATGGACTTTGTGTAGAAATTATTATTGGGGCCCGAGCAGCGACCGCGGCGAGGTCCCTATTGTTTTTGTAGAAGATATTATTACTTTTATTATTATTATTATTATTATTATTAGGGTCTGAGCAGCGACCGCTGCGAAGTCCCTATTGTTTTTGTAGAAATTATTATTATTATTATTTTTCCGATTGTTCGATCGCATTTTTGACCCCCGAAACATGCACAAAAACTCACCAAACTTGGCAGTCTCATCGGGCATGGCGAAAAATTTGATATTTTAATGTCTAATATGAACAGGAAGTGAGTTATGAATTTTTGAAAGTCCGACTTTTGCCCTTTTTTGCATGTTTACAGGGGTCATTCTTTTGCACCCTGATCCTAAAGGCTTCATCTGATTGCCTTAAAATTCTGTCTGTAGCATCTGAAGACCTGGCACAAACACTGGGGCTAAAATTTTTTGTTTCCGAAATACTATATGACGGGGGCGAGGCATCAAAGTTTTCACTTAAGATTTCCTTCGCCGCAATGGACAAAATGCTTAATAACTCTCCTGCACATGCTGCTAAAAATCCAAAACTTCACATGTTCATAAAGAGTCTGTACCTGAAGACTTCTATATATTTATATTCATTTATACACCTTGCGCCAATCAATATCATTTTTTACATTTTGACGTACTGCACGGTGCCCTTTTAACGAATCTGATTGAAAATTGGCTAGAAAAGACTCAAGACATTGATCTTACTCTATCCCTATTTTTGTGACTTTCCTTCGAAGGGCGTGGCTATTACGGTGCCGCAGAGTCTGATTATTCTCCGTGGCAACAAAAGTTCCTGCAAAATGATTCAGATGATCCATCTTCTCGAAATTTTTCACATTTGAGGATATTCAGGCCCTGAAGACGGCTGCCAACTTATTTTTGATCGCAGTGGTAGCGCCACCAACTGGTTAAAACAAATACAAATTATTTTCGTTGATTTTTTTCTCCGGGCAGGTTAACAAAATCTACCTTACATTTGCTCGGATGAGTGTTTAGGCCTTGAGGATGTCACAATACGAAAGTCTTTCGCCTTCTTCAGAGTGTCACATGATGGTGTCTTGTGGCCCGTCTTTATCAGCTGATGTTCCATGAGGGCGTGACTTACCTGTCACAAGAATGAAGGCAAGTCACGCCCCCCGCTGTCCGTTCACTCCGCCAAAATGCTGCTCCAGGTGGTAGAGAGGATGAAGGCTCCCTTGTCTCTGTTCATGGTTTTTATGCCTCGCTTGCAGATCTCAATGGCCTCTCTGATCCAGCGCTGTTGTTTGTTCTCTTCGGTGCGGATGACCCTGCCCTTCTCCCGGTCCATGATGTGGTTTTCCCTTTTGCAGTGGTCAGTGATTGCTGATTTGTAATGTTCATGTTGTGCTTGTTCTTTGACTGCTCTGATTTTTCATTTTTTTGACAGGTAAGTCACACCCTCATGGAACATCAGCTGATAAAGACGGGTCTCAAGACACCATCATGCGACACTCTGAAGAAGGCGAAAGACTCGCCGAAACATGTCAGGTAAAATATTAACCTAAAACATAATTGTCTGCTTTTAATGAATCAGTCAAATATCAATAATAAGAAGACAAAATGAACCTAATACAAATAAATGAATGCTTAATAACTCCCCTGCACATGCTCCTAAAAATCCAAACCTTCACCTGTAAATAAAACGTCCCGACCTGAAGACATCTTAATGTTATTATTTTGTTATACACACAGTGCCGCCAAGTGGAATCAAAAATTTGTTTTTATTTTAATTTTCACGTACTGCACGGTGCCCTTTTGACGAATCCGACTGAAAATTAGTCAGAAAAGACTCAAGACAATGATCTTACTCTCTGCCGAATTTTGTGACGTTTTGGCAAAAGGCGTGGCTATTAAGGTGCTGAAAAGTCCGATTGTACTCTGTGGCAACAAAAGCTCCGGCAACATGACTCAGATGATCCTATCTTCTCGAAGTTGTACACATTTGAGGATACTTCAGCCCTGAAGACATCTACCAACTTATTTTACATCGTAGTAGTAGCGCCACCAACTGGTAAAAGCTAATACAAGTTATTTTCTTGGATGTTTTTCTCCGTGCAACTCAACAAGGTCGCCCTCATATATGCTCGGATGACTGTTTCGGCCATGAGGATGTCACAATACGAAATTCGTGATTTTTCGTGAAAAGTTGTGGGAGTGGCATTGCACTGTTCGGCAATAAAACAAAGCTGATTATGAGGTTCTAAATATGAACGACAACTCGTAAAACTTTACACACACATCAGGCCGAGCAAATTTATCAATATTTTATACGTTAGTTGTGCAGCTTTTTTGAAATGGCTCGCCATGGCCCTCGAGAAATGTTAAAAAAAAGCAGCTCTGGTTGAGTGTTTCACCTCGCTTTTTGTAAATTTTATGGAGTACAGTGAACCCTCGGTTATCGCGGTTAATGGGGACCGAGACCATCCGCGAAAACTGAAAATCCGCGAAGTAGCGGCGCACCTTCAAAAATGCTTAAAAAAAATATACAATATATATAATAAATATATAAATATATATATATATATATATATATATATATATATATATATATATATATATACGGGGAGAGAGAGAGTGAAATTCATGTTATAACAAAAAAACCAAATTATTATTAAAACGTATTATTTTTTTATTCCCCAGCCATTCTTTTTGTATTTATTTAATTACTCCGACTTTTACCTGCTGGTACGCCGTCCGGTGTGCCCTGTGAAATGAAAGGTGGCATTCTTTATTTATTTATTCATTTATTCATTCATAACTGACAGCCTCGCGCTCCGCTCGTGCCCGGGCAGAAGAGGTGCTCCAATTTGGCTTAACTGTGACACACGCCCGTCCTCCTCCCCCGGAGCTTCCATTCGGTTAAACTTAGGGGCCGCTTGGCACCGCCCGTGCCCGGGGAAGGTGCTCCTCTTCGGCTTACTGTGACGCGAGCATGCCCTCCTCCTCCGGAGCTTCCATTCGGTTAAACTTAGGGGCCGCTTGGAACCGCCCGTGCCCGGGGAAGGTGCTCCTCTTCGGCTTAGTGTGACGCGAGCATGCCCTCCTCCTCCGGAGCTTCCATTCGGTTAAACTTAGGGCCGCTTGGCACCGCCCGTGCCCGGGGAAGGTGCTCCTCTACGACTTAACTGCCACGCACGCTGGCCGGAGCTCTGGTACGGTCCGAACCGCGCGAAACGTCGCCACCGATCGTGTCCGGGGGAACGTGCTCTTCTTCGTCCACTCTCCTCTTCGCCCACGCTCTTCTTCGGCGCACGCCGGCCGTCTAACCGCTCCAGCGCCCCGTCGTGCCGCTCGGCGAAACTACAATGCCCCCGAATATTTTTTAGACCCGCGAAGCACTGAACCCGCGAAAGGTGAACCGCGAAGTAGCGAGGGTTCACTGTATGTATAAGACCAAGACCTACAAAAAAGTCTCTTGGAGCAATGAGCTAGGTTTTACAGGAAGTCGGCCATTTTGAATTTACTTAAAAGGGGGCGGGTCACCACAATGGACTTTGTGTAGAAATTATTATTGGGGCCCGAGCAGCGACCGCGGCGAGGTCCCTATTGTTTTTGTAGAAAATATTATTACTTTTATTATTATTATTATTATTATTATTAGGGCCTGAGCAGCGACCGCTGCGAAGTCCCTATTGTTTTTGTAGAAATTATTATTATTATTATTTTTCCGATTGTTCGATCGCATTTTTGACCCCCGAAACATGCACAAAAACTCACCAAACTTGGCAGTCTCATCGGGCATGGCGAAAAATTTGATATTTTAACGTCTAATATGAACAGGAAGTGAGTTATGAATTTTTGAAAGTCCGACTTTTGCCCTTTTTTGCATGTTTACAGGGGTCATTCTTTTGCACCCTGACCCTAAAGGCTTCATCTGATTGCCTTAAAATTCTGTCTGTAGCATCTGAAGACCTGGCACAAACACTGGGGCTAAAATTTTTTGTTTCCGAAATACTATATGACGGGGGCGGGGCATCAAAGTTTTCACTTAAGATTTCCTTCGCCGCAATGGACAAAATGCTTAATAACTCTCCTGCACATGCTGCTAAAAATCCAAAACTTCACATGTACATAAAGAGTCTGTACCTGAAGACATCTATATGTTTATATTCAGTTATACACCTTGCGCCAATCAATATCATTTTTTACATTTTGACGTACTGCACGGTGCCCTTTTAACGAATCTGATTGAAAATTGGCTAGAAAAGACTCAAGACATTGATCTTACTCTATCCCTATTTTTGTGACTTTCCTTCGAAGGGCGTGGCTATTACGGTGCCGCAGAGTCTGATTATTCTCCGTGGCAACAAAAGTTCCTGCAAAATGATTCAGATGATCCATCTTCTCGAAATTTTTCACATTTGAGGATATTCAGGCCCTGAAGACGGCTGCCAACTTATTTTTGATCGCAGTGGTAGCGCCACCAACTGGTTAAAACAAATACAAATCATTTTCGTTGATTTTTTTCTCCGGGCAGGTTAACAAAATCTACCTTACATTTGCTCGGATGAGTGTTTAGGCCTTGAGGATGTCACAATACGAAAGTCTTTCGCCTTCTTCAGAGTGTCACATGATGGTGTCTTGTGGCCCGTCTTTATCAGCTGATGTTCCATGAGGGCGTGACTTACCTGTCACAAGAATGAAGGCAAGTCACGCCCCCCGCTGTCCGTTCACTCCGCCAAAATGCTGCTCCAGGTGGTAGAGAGGATGAAGGCTCCCTTGTCTCTGTTCATGGTTTTTATGCCTCGCTTGCAGATCTCAATGGCCTCTCTGATCCAGCGCTGTTGTTTGTTCTCTTCGGTGCGGATGACCCTGCCCTTCTCCCGGTCCATGATGTGGTTTTCCCTTTTGCAGTGGTCAGTGATTGCTGATTTGTAATGTTCATGTTGTGCTTGTTCTTTTACTGCTCTGATTTTTCATTTTTTTGACAGGTAAGTCACACCCTCATGGAACATCAGCTGATAAAGACGGGTCTCAAGACACCATCATGCGACACTCTGAAGTAGGCGAAAGACTCGCCGAAACATGTCAGGTAAAAAATTAACCTAAAACATAATTGTCTGCTTTTAATGAATCAGTCAAATATCAATAATAAGAAGACAAAATGAACCTAATACAAATAAATGAATGCTTAATAACTCCCCTGCACATGCTCCTAAAAATCCAAACCTTCACCTGTAAATAAAACGTCCCGACCTGAAGACATCTTAATGTTATTATTTTGTTATACACACAGTGCCGCCAAGTGGAATCAAAAATTTGTTTTTATTTTAATTGTCACGTACTGCACGGTGCCCTTTTGACGAATCCGACTGAAAATTAGTCAGAAAAGACTCAAGACAATGATCTTACTCTCTGCCGAATTTTGTGACGTTTTGGCAAAAGGCGTGGCTATTAAGGTGCTGAAAAGTCCGATTGTACTCTGTGGCAACAAAAGCTCCGGCAACATGACTCAGATCATCCTATCTTCTCGAAGTTGTACACATTTGAGGATACTTCAGCCCTGAAGACATCTACCAACTTATTTTATATCGTAGTAGTAGCGCCACCAACTGGTAAAAGCTAATACAAGTTATTTTCTTGGATGTTTTTCTCCGTGCAACTCAACAAGGTCGCCCTCATATATGCTCGGATGACTGTTTCGGCCATGAGGATGTCACAATACGAAATTCGTGATTTTTCGTGAAAAGTTGTGGGAGTGGCATTGCACTGTTCGGCAATAAAACAAAGCTGATTATGAGGTTCTAAATATGAACGACAACTCGTAAAACTTTACACACACATCAGGCCGAGCAAATTTATCAATATTTTATACGTTAGTTGTGCAGCTTTTTTGAAATGGCTCGCCATGGCCCTCGAGAAATGTTAAAAAAAAGCAGCTCTGGTTGAGTGTTTCACCTCGCTTTTTGTAAATTTTATGGAGTACAGTGAACCCTCGGTTATCGCGGTTAATGGGGACCGAGACCACCCGCGAAAACTGAAAATCCGCGAAGTAGCGGCGCACCTTCAAAAATGCTTAAAAAAAATATACAATATATATAATAAATATATATATATATATATATATATATATATATATATATATATATATATATATATATATATATATATATATATATACGGGGAGAGAGAGAGTGAAATTCATGTTATAACAAAAAAACCAAATTAATATTAAAACGTATTATTTTTTTATTCCCCAGCCATTCTTTTTGTATTTATTTAATTACTCCGACTTTTACCTGCTGGTACGCCGTCCGGTGTGCCCTGTGAAATGAAAGGTGGCATTCTTTATTTATTTATTCATTTATTCATTCATAACTGACAGCCTCGCGCTCCGCTCGTGCCCGGGCAGAAGAGGTGCTCCAATTTGGCTTAACTGTGACACACGCCCGTCCTCCTCCCCCGGAGCTTCCATTCGGTTAAACTTAGGGGCCGCTTGGCACCGCCCGTGCCCGGGGAAGGTGCTCCTCTTCGGCTTACTGTGACGCGAGCATGCCCTCCTCCTCCGGAGCTTCCATTCGGTTAAACTTAGGGGCCGCTTGGAACCGCCCGTGCCCGGGGAAGGTGCTCCTCTTCGGCTTACTGTGACGCGAGCATGCCCTCCTCCTCCGGAGCTTCCATTCGGTTAAACTTAGGGGCCGCTTGGCACCGCCCGTGCCCGGGGAAGGTGCTCCTCTACGGCTTAACTGCCACGCACGCTGGCCGGAGCTCTGGTACGGTCCGAACCGCGCGAAACGTCGCCACCGATCGTGTCCGGGGGAACGTGCTCTTCTTCGTCCACTCTCCTCTTCGCCCACGCTCTTCTTCGGCGCACGCCGGCCGTCTAACCGCTCCAGCGCCCCGTCGTGCCGCTCGGCGAAACTACAATGCCCCCGAATATTTTTTAGACCCGCGAAGCACTGAACCTGCGAAAGGTGAACCGCGAAGTAGCGAGGGTTCACTGTATGTATAAGACCAAGACCTACAAAAAAGTCTCTTGGAGCAATGAGCTAGGTTTTACAGGAAGTCGGCCATTTTGAATTTACTTAAAAGGGGGCGGGTCACCACAATGGACTTTGTGTAGAAATTATTATTGGGGCCCGAGCAGCGACCGCGGCGAGGTCCCTATTGTTTTTGTAGAAAATATTATTACTTTTATTATTATTATTATTATTATTATTAGGGCCTGAGCAGCGACCGCTGCGAAGTCCCTATTGTTTTTGTAGAAATTATTATTATTATTATTTTTCCGATTGTTCGATCGCATTTTTGACCCCCGAAACATGCACAAAAACTCACCAAACCTGGCAGTCTCATCGGGCATGGCGAAAAATTTGATATTTTAACGTCTAATATGAACAGGAAGTGAGTTATGAATTTTTGAAAGTCCGACTTTTGCCCTTTTTTGCATGTTTACAGGGGTCATTCTTTTGCACCCTGATCCTAAAGGCTTCATCTGATTGCCTTAAAATTCTGTCTGTAGCATCTGAAGACCTGGGACAAACACTGGGGCTAAAATTTTTTGTTTCCGAAATACTATATGACGGGGGCGGGGCATCAAAGTTTTCACTTAAGATTTCCTTCGCCGCAATGGACAAAATGCTTAATAACTCTCCTGCACATGCTGCTAAAAATCCAAAACTTCACATGTACATAAAGAGTCTGTACCTGAAGACATCTATATGTTTATATTCAGTTATACACCTTGCGCCAATCAATATCATTTTTTACATTTTGACGTACTGCACGGTGCCCTTTTAACGAATCTGATTGAAAATTGGCTAGAAAAGACTCAAGACATTGATCTTACTCTATCCCTATTTTTGTGACTTTCCTTCGAAGGGCGTGGCTATTACGGTGCCGCAGAGTCTGATTATTCTCCGTGGCAACAAAAGTTCCTGCAAAATGATTCAGATGATCCATCTTCTCGAAATTTTTCACATTTGAGGATATTCAGGCCCTGAAGACGGCTGCCAACTTATTTTTGATCGCAGTGGTAGCGCCACCAACTGGTTAAAACAAATATAAATTATTTTCGTTGATGTTTTTCTCCGGGCATGTTAACAAAATCTACCTTATATTTGCTCGGATGAGTGTTTAGGCCTTGAGCATGTCACAATACGAAAGTCTTTCGCCTTCTTCAGAGTGTCACATGATGGTGTCTTGTGACCCGCCTTTATCAGCTGATGTTCCATGAGGGCGTGACTTACCTGTCACAAGAATGAAGGCAAGTCACGCCCCCCGCTGTCCGTTCACTCCGCCAAGATGCTGGTCCAGGTGGTAGAGAGGATGAAGGCTCCCTTGTCTCTGTTCATGGTTTTTATGCCTCGCTTGCAGATCTCAATGGCCTCTCTGATCCAGCGCTGTTGTTTGTTCTCTTCTGTGCGGATGACCCTGCCCTTCTCCCGGTCCATGATGTGGTTTTCCCTTTTGCAGTGGTCAGTGATTGCTGATTTGTAATGTTCATGTTGTGCTTGTTCTTTTACTGCTCTGATTTTTTTCATTTTTTTGACAGGTAAGTCACACCCTCATGGAACATCAGCTCAAGACACCATCATGCGACACTCTGAAGTAGGCGAAAGACTCGCCGAAACATGTCAGGTAAAAAATTAACCTAAAACATAATTGTCTGCTTTTAATGAATCAGTCAAATATCAATAATAAGAAGACAAAATGAACCTAATACAAATAAATGAATGCTTAATAACTCCCCTGCACATGCTCCTAAAAATCCAAACCTTCACCTGTAAATAAAACGTCCCGACCTGAAGACATCTTAATGTTATTATTTTGTTATACACACAGTGCCGCCAAGTGGAATCAAAAATTTGTTTTTATTTTAATTGTCACGTACTGCACGGTGCCCTTTCGACGAATCCGACTGAAAATTAGTCAGAAAAGACTCAAGACAATGATCTTACTCTCTGCCGAATTTTGTGACGTTTTGGCAAAAGGCGTGGCTATTACGGTGCTGAAAAGTCCGATTGTACTCTGTGGCAACAAAAGCTCCAGCAACATGACTCAGATGATCCTATCTTCTCGAAGTTGCACACATTTGAGGATACTTCAGCCCTGAAGACATCTACCAACTTATTTTTCATCGTAGTAGTAGCGCCCCCAACTGGTAAAAGCTAATACAAGTTATTTTCTTGGATGTTTTTCTCCGTGCAACTCAACAAGGTCGCCCTCATATATGCTCGGATGACTGTTTCGGCCATGAGGATGTCACAATACGAAATTCGTCCTTTTTCATGAAAAGTTGTGGGAGTGGCATTGCACTGTTCGGCAATAAAACAAAGCTGATTATGAGGTTCTAAATATGAACGACAACTCGTGAAACTTTACACACACATCAGGCCGAGCAAATTTATCAATATTTTATACGTTAGTTGTGCAGCTTTTTTGAAATGGCTCGCCATGGCCCTCGAGAAATGTTCAAAAAAGCAGCCCTGGTAGAGTGTTTCACCTCGCTTTTTGTAAATTTTATGGAGTACAGTGAACCCTCGGTTATCGCGGTTAATGGGGACCGAGACCACCCGCGAAAACTGAAAATCCGCGAAGTAGCGGCGCACCTTCAAAAATGCTTAAAAAAAATATATAATAAATATATAAATATATATATATATATATATATATATATATATATATATATATATATACGGGGGGAGAGAGAGAGAGAGAGAGTGAAATTCATGTTATAACAAAAAAAACAAATTATTATTAAAACTTATTATTTTTTTATTCCCCAACCATTCTTTTTGTATTTATTTAATTACTCCGACTTTTACCTGCTGGTACGCCGTCCGGTGTGCCCTGTGAAATGAAAGGTGGCATTCTTTATTTATTTATTCATTTATTCATTCATAACTGACAGCCTCGCGCTCCGCTTGTGCCCGGCAGAAGAGGTGCTCCAATTCGGCTTAACTGTGACACACGCCCGCCCTCCTCCCCCGGAGCTTCCATTCGGTTAAACTTAGGGGCCGCTTGGCACCGCCCGTGCCCGGGGAAGGTGCTCCTCTTCGGCTTACTGTGACGCGAGCATGCCCTCCTCCTCCGGAGCTTCCATTCGGTTAAACTTAGGGGCCGCTTGGAACCGCCCGTGCCCGGGGAAGGTGCTCCTCTTCGGCTTACTGTGACGCGAGCATGCCCTCCTCCTCCGGAGCTTCCATTCGGTTAAACTCAGGGGCCGCTTGGAACCGCCCGTGCCCGGGGAAGGTGCTCCTCTACGGCTTAACTGCCACGCACGCCGGCCGGAGCTCTGGTACGGTCCGAACCGCGCGAAACGTCGCCACCGATCGTGTCCGGGAGAACGTGCTCTTCTTCGTCCACTCTCCTCTTCGCCCACGCTCTTCTTCGGCGCACGCCGGCCGTCTAACCGCTCCAGCGCCCCGTCGTGCCGCTCGGCGAAACTACAATGCCCCCGAATATTTTTTAGACCCGCGAAGCACTGAACCCGCGAAAGGTGAACCTCGAAGTAGCGAGGGTTCACTGTATGTATAAGACCAAGACCTACAAAAAAGTCTCTTGGAGCAATGAGCTAGGTTTTACAGGAAGTCGGCCATTTTGAATTTACTTAAAAGGGGGCGGGTCTCCACAATGGACTTTGTGTAGAAATTATTATTGGGGCCCGAGCAGCGACCGCGGCGAGGTCCCTATTGTTTTTGTAGAAAATATTTTTACTTTTATTATTATTATTATTATTATTATTATTATTATTAGGGCCTGAGCAGCGACCGCTGCGAAGTCCCTATTGTTTTTGTAGAAATTATTATTATTATTATTTTTCCGATTGTTCGATCGCATTTTTGACCCCCGAAACATGCACAAAAACTCACCAAACTTGGCAGTCTCATCGGGCATGGCGAAAAATTTGATATTTTTTAACGTCTAATATGAACAGGAAGTGAGTTATGAATTTTTGAAAGTCCGACTTTTGCCCTTTTTTGCATGTTTACAGGGGTCATTCTTTTGCACCCTGATCCTAAAGGCTTCATCTGATTGCCTTAAAGTTCTGTCTGGAGCATCTTAAGACCTGGGACAAACACTGGGGCTAAAATTTTTTGTTTCCGAAATACTATATGACGGGGGCGGGGCTTCAAAGTTTTCACTTAAGATTTCCTTCGCCGCAATGGACAAAATGCTTAATAACTCTCCTGCCCGTGCTGCTAAAAATCCAAAACTTCACATGTACATAAAGAGTCGGTACCTGAAGACATCTATATGTTTATATTCAGTTATACACCTTGCGCCAATCAATATAAATGTTTACATTTTGACGTACTGCACGGTGCCCTTTTAACGAATCCGACTGAAAATTGGCTAGAAAAGACTCAAGACATTGATCTTACTCTATCCCTATTTTTATGACTTTCCTTCAAAGGGCGTGGCTATTACGGTGCCGCAGAGTCTGATTATTCTCCGTGGCAACAAAAGTTCCTGCAAAATGATTCAGATGATCCATCTTCTGGAAATCTTTCACATTTGAGGATATTCAGGCCCTGAAGACGGCTGCCAACTTATTTTTGATCGCAGTGGTAGCGCCACCAACTGGTTAAAACAAATACAAATTATTTTCGTTGATGTTTTTCTCCGGGCAGGTTAAACAAATCTACCTTATATTTGCTCGGATGAGTGTTTAGGCCTTGAGCATGTCACAATACGAAAGTCTTTCGCCTTCTTCAGAGTGTCACATGATGGTGTCTTGTGACCCGTCTTTATCAGCTGATGTTCCATGAGGGCGTGACTTACCTGTCACAAGAATGAAGGCAAGTCACGCCCCCCGCTGTCCGTTCACTCCGCCAAGATGCTGGTCCAGGTGGTAGAGAGGATGAAGGCTCCCTTGTCTCTGTTCATGGTTTTTATGCCTCGCTTGCAGATCTCAATGGCCTCTCTGATCCAGCGCTGTTGTTTGTTCTCTTCTGTGCGGATGACCCTGCCCTTCTCCCGGTCCATGATGTGGTTTTCCCTTTTGCAGTGGTCAGTGATTGCTGATTTGTAATGTTCATGTTGTGCTTGTTCTTTTACTGCTCTGATTTTTTCATTTTTTTGACAGGTAAGTCACACCCTCATGGAACATCAGCTCAAGACACCATCATGCGACACTCTGAAGAAGGCGAAAGACTCGCCGAAACATGTAAGGTAAAAAATTAACCTAAAACATAATTGTCTGCTTTTAATGAATCAGTCAAATATCAATAATAAGAAGACAAAATGAACCTAATACAAATAAATGAATGCTTAATAACTCCCCTGCACATGCTCCTAAAAATCCAAACCTTCACCTGTAAATAAAACGTCCCGACCTGAAGACATCTTAATGTTATTATTTTGTTATACACACAGTGCCGCCAAGTGGAATCAAAAATTTGTTTTTATTTTAATTTTCACGTACTGCATGGTGCCCTTTTGACGAATCCGACTGAAAATTAGTCAGAAAAGACTTAAGACAATGATCTTACTCTCTGCCGAATTTTGTGACGTTTTGGCAAAAGGCGTGGCTATTAAGGTGCTGAAAAGTCCGATTGTACTCTGTGGCAACAAAAGCTCCGGCAACATGACTCAGATGATCCTATCTTCTCGAAGTTGTACACATTTGAGGATACTTCAGCCCTGAAGACATCTACCAACTTATTTTACATCGTAGTAGTAGCGCCACCAACTGGTAAAAGCTAATACAAGTTATTTTCTTGGATGTTTTTCTCCGTGCAACTCAACAAGGTCGCCCTCATATATGCTCGGATGACTGTTTCGGCCATGAGGATGTCACAATACGAAATTCGTGATTTTTCGTGAAAAGTTGTGGGAGTGGCATTGCACTGTTCAGCAATAAAACAAAGCTGATTATGAGGTTCTAAATATGAACGACAACTCGTAAAACTTTACACACACATCAGGCCGAGCAAATTTATCAATATTTTATACGTTAGTTGTGCAGCTTTTTTGAAATGGCTCGCCATGGCCCTCGAGAAATGTTAAAAAAAAAGCAGCTCTGGTTGAGTGTTTCACCTCGCTTTTTGTAAATTTTATGGAGTACAGTGAACCCTCGGTTATCGCGGTTAATGGGGACCGAGACCACCCGCGAAAACTGAAAATCCGCGAAGTAGCGGCGCACCTTCAAAAATGCTTAAAAAAAATATACAATATATATAATAAATATATAAATATATATATATATATATATATATATATATATATATATATATATATATATATACGGGGAGAGAGAGAGTGAAATTCATGTTATAACAAAAAAAACAAATTATTATTAAAACGTATTATTTTTTTATTCCCCAGCCATTCTTTTTGTATTTATTTAATTACTCCGACTTTTACCTGCTGGTACGCCGTCCGGTGTGCCCTGTGAAATGAAAGGTGGCATTCTTTATTTATTTATTCATTTATACATTCATAACTGACAGCCTCGCGCTCCGCTCGTGCCCGGGCAGAAGAGGTGCTCCAATTTGGCTTAACTGTGACACACGCCCGTCCTCCTCCCCCGGAGCTTCCATTCGGTTAAACTTAGGGGCCGCTTGGCACCGCCCGTGCCCGGGGAAGGTGCTCCTCTTCGGCTTACTGTGACGCGAGCATGCCCTCCTCCTCCGGAGCTTCCATTCGGTTAAACTTAGGGGCCGCTTGGAACCGCCCGTGCCCGGGGAAGGTGCTCCTCTTCGGCTTACTGTGACGCGAGCATGCCCTCCTCCTCCGGAGCTTTCATTCGGTTAAACTTAGGGGCCGCTTGGCACTGCCCGTGCCCGGGGAAGGTGCTCCTCTACGGCTTAACTGCCACGCACGCTGGCCGGAGCTCTGGTACGGTCCGAACCGCGCGAAACGTCGCCACCGATCGTGTCCGGGGGAACGTGCTCTTCTTCGTCCACTCTCCTCTTCGCCCACGCTCTTCTTCGGCGCACGCCGGCCGTCTAACCGCTCCAGCGCCCCGTCGTGCCGCTCGGCGAAACTACAATGCGCCCGAATATTTTTTAGACCCGCGAAGCACTGAACCCGCGAAAGGTGAACCGCGAAGTAGCGAGGGTTCACTGTATGTATAAGACCAAGACCTACAAAAAAGTCTCTTGGAGCAATGAGCTAGGTTTTACAGGAAGTCGGCCATTTTGAATTTACTTAAAAGGGGGCGGGTCACCACAATGGACTTTGTGTAGAAATTATTATTGGGGCCCGAGCAGCGACCGCGGCGAGGTCCCTATTGTTTTTGTAGAAAATATTATTACTTTTATTATTATTATTATTATTATTATTAGGGCCTGAGCAGCGACCGCTGCGAAGTCCCTATTGTTTTTGTTGAAATTATTATTATTATTATTTTTCCGATTGTTCGATCGCATTTTTGACCCCTGAAACATGCACAAAAAGTCACCAAACTTGGCAGTCTCATCGGGCATGGCGAAAAATTTGATATTTTAACGTCTAATATGAACAGGAAGTGAGTTATGAATTTTTGAAAGTCCGACTTTTGCCCTTTTTTGCATGTTTACAGGGGTCATTCTTTTGCACCCTGATCCTAAAGGCTTCATCTGATTGCCTTAAAATTCTGTCTGTAGCATCTGAAGACCTGGCACAAACACTGGGGCTAAAATTTTTTGTTTCCGAAATACTATATGACGGGGGCGGGGCATCAAAGTTTTCACTTAAGATTTCCTTCGCCGCAATGGACAAAATGCTTAATAACTCTCCTGCACATGCTGCTAAAAATCCAAAACTTCACATGTACATAAAGAGTCTGTACCTGAAGACATCTATATGTTTATATTCAGTTATACACCTTGCGCCAATCAATATCATTTTTTACATTTTGACGTACTGCACGGTGCCCTTTTAACGAATCTGATTGAAAATTGGCTAGAAAAGACTCAAGACATTGATCTTACTCTATCCCTATTTTTGTGACTTTCCTTCGAAGGGCGTGGCTATTACGGTGCCGCAGAGTCTGATTATTCTCCGTGGCAACAAAAGTTCCTGCAAAATGATTCAGATGATCCATCTTCTCGAAATTTTTCACATTTGAGGATATTCAGGCCCTGAAGACGGCTGCCAACTTATTTTTGATCGCAGTGGTAGCGCCACCAACTGGTTAAAACAAATACAAATCATTTTCGTTGATTTTTTTCTCCGGGCAGGTTAACAAAATCTACCTTACATTTGCTCGGATGAGTGTTTAGGCCTTGAGGATGTCACAATACGAAAGTCTTTCGCCTTCTTCAGAGTGTCACATGATGGTGTCTTGTGGCCCGTCTTTATCAGCTGATGTTCCATGAGGGCGTGACTTACCTGTCACAAGAATGAAGGCAAGTCACGCCCCCGCTGTCCGTTCACTCCGCCAAAATGCTGCTCCAGGTGGTAGAGAGGATGAAGGCTCCCTTGTCTCTGTTCATGGTTTTTATGCCTCGCTTGCAGATCTCAATGGCCTCTCTGATCCAGCGCTGTTGTTTGTTCTCTTCGGTGCGGATGACCCTGCCCTTCTCCCGGTCCATGATGTGGTTTTCCCTTTTGCAGTGGTCAGTGATTGCTGATTTGTAATGTTCATGTTGTGCTTGTTCTTTTACTGCTCTGATTTTTCATTTTTTTGACAGGTAAGTCACACCCTCATGGAACATCAGCTGATAAAGACGGGTCTCAAGACACCATCATGCGACACTCTGAAGAAGGCGAAAGACTCGCCGAAACATGTCAGGTAAAAAATTAACCTAAAACATAATTGTCTGCTTTTAATGAATCAGTCAAATATCAATAATAAGAAGACAAAATGAACCTAATACAAATAAATGAATGCTTAATAACTCCCCTGCACATGCTCCTAAAAATCCAAACCTTCACCTGTAAATAAAACGTCCCGACCTGAAGACATCTTAATGTTATTATTTTGTTATACACACAGTGCCGCCAAGTGGAATCAAAAATTTGTTTTTATTTTAATTTTCACGTACTGCACGGTGCCCTTTTGACGAATCCGACTGAAAATTAGTCAGAAAAGACTCAAGACAATGATCTTACTCTCTGCCGAATTTTGTGACGTTTTGGCAAAAGGCGTGGCTATTAAGGTGCTGAAAAGTCCGATTGTACTCTGTGGCAACAAAAGCTCCGGCAACATGACTCAGATCATCCTATCTTCTCGAAGTTGTACACATTTGAGGATACTTCAGCCCTGAAGACATCTACCAACTTATTTTATATCGTAGTAGTAGCGCCACCAACTGGTAAAAGCTAATACAAGTTATTTTCTTGGATGTTTTTCTCCGTGCAACTCAACAAGGTCGCCCTCATATATGCTCGGATGACTGTTTCGGCCATGAGGATGTCACAATACGAAATTCGTGATTTTTCGTGAAAAGTTGTGGGAGTGGCATTGCACTGTTCGGCAATAAAACAAAGCTGATTATGAGGTTCTAAATATGAACGACAACTCGTAAAACTTTACACACACATCAGGCCGAGCAAATTTATCAATATTTTATACGTTAGTTGTGCAGCTTTTTTGAAATGGCTCGCCATGGCCCTCGAGAAATGTTAAAAAAAAGCAGCTCTGGTTGAGTGTTTCACCTCGCTTTTTGTAAATTTTATGGAGTACAGTGAACCCTCGGTTATCGCGGTTAATGGGGACCGAGACCACCCGCGAAAACTGAAAATCCGCGAAGTAGCGGCGCACCTTCAAAAATGCTTAAAAAAAATATACAATATATATAATAATATATATATATATATATATATATATATATATATATATATATATATATATATATATATACGGGGAGAGAGAGAGTGAAATTCATGTTATAACAAAAAAACCAAATTATTATTAAAACGTATTATTTTTTTATTCCCCAGCCATTCTTTTTGTATTTATTTAATTACTCCGACTTTTACCTGCTGGTACGCCGTCCGGTGTGCCCTGTGAAATGAAAGGTGGCATTCTTTATTTATTTATTCATTTATTCATTCATAACTGACAGCCTCGCGCTCCGCTCGTGCCCGGGCAGAAGAGGTGCTCCAATTTGGCTTAACTGTGACACACGCCCGTCCTCCTCCCCCGGAGCTTCCATTCGGTTAAACTTAGGGGCCGCTTGGCACCGCCCGTGCCCGGGGAAGGTGCTCCTCTTCGGCTTACTGTGACGCGAGCATGCCCTCCTCCTCCGGAGCTTCCATTCGGTTAAACTTAGGGGCCGCTTGGAACCGCCCGTGCCCGGGGAAGGTGCTCCTCTTCGGCTTACTGTGACGCGAGCATGCCCTCCTCCTCCGGAGCTTCCATTCGGTTAAACTTAGGGGCCGCTTGGCACTGCCCGTGCCCGGGGAAGGTGCTCCTCTACGGCTTAACTGCCACGCACGCTGGCCGGAGCTCTGGTACGGTCCGAACCGCGCGAAACGTCGCCACCGATCGTGTCCGGGGGAACGTGCTCTTCTTCGTCCACTCTCCTCTTCGCCCACGCTCTTCTTCGGCGCACGCCGGCCGTCTAACCGCTCCAGCGCCCCGTCGTGCCGCTCGGCGAAACTACAATGCCCCCGAATATTTTTTAGACCCGCGAAGCACTGAACCCGCGAAAGGTGAACCGCGAAGTAGCGAGGGTTCACTGTATGTATAAGACCAAGACCTAAAAAAAAGTCTCTTGGAGCAATGAGCTAGGTTTTACAGGAAGTCGGCCATTTTGAATTTACTGAAAAGGGGGCGGGTCACCACAATGGACTTTGTGTAGAAATTATTATTGGGGCCCGAGCAGCGACCGCGGCGAGGTCCCTATTGTTTTTGTAGAAGATATTATTACTTTTATTATTATTATTATTATTATTATTAGGGTCTGAGCAGCGACCGCTGCGAAGTCCCTATTGTTTTTGTAGAAATTATTATTATTATTATTTTTCCGATTGTTCGATCGCATTTTTGACCCCCGAAACATGCACAAAAACTCACCAAACTTGGCAGTCTCATCGGGCATGGCGAAAAATTTGATATTTTAACGTCTAATATGAACAGGAAGTGAGTTATGAATTTTTGAAAGTCCGACTTTTGCCCTTTTTTGCATGTTTACAGGGGTCATTCTTTTGCACCCTGATCCTAAAGGCTTCATCTGATTGCCTTAAAATTCTGTCTGTAGCATCTGAAGACCTGGCACAAACACTGGGGCTAAAATTTTTTGTTTCCGAAATACTATATGACGGGGGCGGGGCATCAAAGTTTTCACTTAAGATTTCCTTCGCCGCAATGGACAAAATGCTTAATAACTCTCCTGCACATGCTGCTAAAAATCCAAAACTTCACATGTACATAAAGAGTCTGTACCTGAAGACATCTATATGTTTATATTCAGTTATACACCTTGCGCCAATCAATATCATTTTTTACATTTTGACGTACTGCACGGTGCCCTTTTAACGAATCTGATTGAAAATTGGCTAGAAAAGACTCAAGACATTGATCTTACTCTATCCCTATTTTTGTGACTTTCCTTCGAAGGGCGTGGCTATTACGGTGCCGCAGAGTCTGATTATTCTCCGTGGCAACAAAAGTTCCTGCAAAATGATTCAGATGATCCATCTTCTCGAAATTTTTCACATTTGAGGATATTCAGGCCCTGAAGACGGCTGCCAACTTATTTTTGATCGCAGTGGTAGCGCCACCAACTGGTTAAAACAAATACAAATCATTTTCGTTGATTTTTTTCTCCGGGCAGGTTAACAAAATCTACCTTACATTTGCTCGGATGAGTGTTTAGGCCTTGAGGATGTCACAATACGAAAGTCTTTCGCCTTCTTCAGAGTGTCACATGATGGTGTCTTGTGGCCCGTCTTTATCAGCTGATGTTCCATGAGGGCGTGACTTACCTGTCACAAGAATGAAGGCAAGTCACGCCCCCCGCTGTCCGTTCACTCCGCCAAAATGCTGCTCCAGGTGGTAGAGAGGATGAAGGCTCCCTTGTCTCTGTTCATGGTTTTTATGCCTCGCTTGCAGATCTCAATGGCCTCTCTGATCCAGCGCTGTTGTTTGTTCTCTTCGGTGCGGATGACCCTGCCCTTCTCCCGGTCCATGATGTGGTTTTCCCTTTTGCAGTGGTCAGTGATTGCTGATTTGTAATGTTCATGTTGTGCTTGTTCTTTTACTGCTCTGATTTTTCATTTTTTTGACAGGTAAGTCACACCCTCATGGAACATCAGCTGATAAAGACGGGTCTCAAGACACCATCATGCGACACTCTGAAGAAGGCGAAAGACTCGCCGAAACATGTCAGGTAAAAAATTAACCTAAAACATAATTGTCTGCTTTTAATGAATCAGTCAAATATCAATAATAAGAAGACAAAATGAACCTAATACAAATAAATGAATGCTTAATAACTCCCCTGCACATGCTCCTAAAAATCCAAACCTTCACCTGTAAATAAAACGTCCCGACCTGAAGACATCTTAATGTTATTATTTTGTTATACACACAGTGCCGCCAAGTGGAATCAAAAATTTGTTTTTATTTTAATTTTCACGTACTGCACGGTGCCCTTTTGACGAATCCGACTGAAAATTAGTCAGAAAAGACTCAAGACAATGACCTTACTCTCTGCCGAATTTTGTGACGTTTTGGCAAAAGGCGTGGCTATTAAGGTGCTGAAAAGTCAGATTGTACTCTGTGGCAACAAAAGCTCCGGCAACATGACTCAGATCATCCTATCTTCTCGAAGTTGTACACATTTGAGGATACTTCAGCCCTGAAGACATCTACCAACTTATTTTATATCGTAGTAGTAGCGCCACCAACTGGTAAAAGCTAATACAAGTTATTTTCTTGGATGTGTTTCTCCGTGCAACTCAACAAGGTCGCCCTCATATATGCTCGGATGACTGTTTCGGCCATGAGGATGTCACAATACGAAATTCGTGATTTTTCGTGAAAAGTTGTGGGAGTGGCATTGCACTGTTCGGCAATAAAACAAAGCTGATTATGAGGTTCTAAATATGAACGACAACTCGTAAAACTTTACACACACATCAGGCCGAGCAAATTTATCAATATTTTATACGTTAGTTGTGCAGCTTTTTTGAAATGGCTCGCCATGGCCCTCGAGAAATGTTAAAAAAAAGCAGCTCTGGTTGAGTGTTTCACCTCGCTTTTTGTAAATTTTATGGAGTACAGTGAACCCTCGGTTATCGCGGTTAATGGGGACCGAGACCACCCGCGAAAACTGAAAATCCGCGAAGTAGCGGCGCACCTTCAAAAATGCTTAAAAAAAATATACAATATATATAATAAATATATATATATATATATATATATATATATATATATACGGGGAGAGAGAGAGTGAAATTCATGTTATAACAAAAAAACCAAATTATTATTAAAACGTATTATTTTTTTATTCCCCAGCCATTCTTTTTGTATTTATTTAATTACTCCGACTTTTACCTGCTGGTACGCCGTCCGGTGTGCCCTGTGAAATGAAAGGTGGCATTCTTTATTTATTTATTCATTTATTCATTCATAACTGACAGCCTCGCGCTCCGCTCGTGCCCGGGCAGAAGAGGTGCTCCAATTTGGCTTAACTGTGACACACGCCCGTCCTCCTCCGTCCGGAGCTTCCATTCGGTTAAACTTAGGGGCCGCTTGGCACCGCCCATGCCCGGGGAAGGTGCTCCTCTTCGGCTTACTGTGACGCGAGCATGCCCTCCTCCTCCGGAGCTTCCATTCGGTTAAACTTAGGGGCCGCTTGGAACCGCCCGTGCCCGGGGAAGGTGCTCCTCTTCGGCTTACTGTGACGCGAGCATGCCCTCCTCCTCCGGAGCTTCCATTCGGTTAAACTTAGGGGCCGCTTGGCACCGCCCGTGCCCGGGGAAGGTGCTCCTCTACGGCTTAACTGCCACGCACGCTGGCCGGAGCTCTGGTACGGTCCGAACCGCGCGAAACGTCGCCACAGATCGTGTCCGGGGGAACGTGCTCTTCTTCGTCCACTCTCCTCTTCGCCCGCGCTCTTCTTCGGCGCACGCCGGCCGTCTAACCGCTCCAGCGCCCCGTCGTGCCGCTCGGCGAAACTACAATGCCCCCGAATATTTTTTAGACCCGCGAAGCACTGAACCTGCGAAAGGTGAACCGCGAAGTAGCGAGGGTTCACTGTATGTATAAGACCAAGACCTACAAAAAAGTCTCTTGGAGCAATGAGCTAGGTTTTACAGGAAGTCGGCCATTTTGAATTTACTTAAAAGGGGGCGGGTCACCACAATGGACTTTGTGTAGAAATTATTATTGGGGCCCGAGCAGCGACCGCGGCGAGGTCCCTATTGTTTTTGTAGAAAATATTATTACTTTTATTATTATTATTATTATTATTATTAGGGCCTGAGCAGCGACCGCTGCGAAGTCCCTATTGTTTTTGTAGAAATTATTATTATTATTTTTCCGATTGTTCGATCGCATTTTTGACCCCCGAAACATGCACAAAAACTCACCAAACCTGGCAGTCTCATCGGGCATGGCGAAAAATTTGATATTTTAACGTCTAATATGAACAGGAAGTGAGTTATGAATTTTTGAAAGTCCGACTTTTGCCCTTTTTTGCATGTTTACAGGGGTCATTCTTTTGCACCCTGATCCTAAAGGCTTCATCTGATTGCCTTAAAATTCTGTCTGTAGCATCTGAAGACCTGGGACAAACACTGGGGCTAAAATTTTTTGTTTCCGAAATACTATATGACGGGGGCGGGGCATCAAAGTTTTCACTTAAGATTTCCTTCGCCGCAATGGACAAAATGCTTAATAACTCTCCTGCACATGCTGCTAAAAATCCAAAACTTCACATGTACATAAAGAGTCTGTACCTGAAGACATCTATATGTTTATATTCAGTTATACACCTTGCGCCAATCAATATCATTTTTTACATTTTGACGTACTGCACGGTGCCCTTGTAACGAATCTGATTGAAAATTGGCTAGAAAAGACTCAAGACATTGATCTTACTCTATCCCTATTTTTGTGACTTTCCTTCGAAGGGCGTGGCTATTACGGTGCCGCAGAGTCTGATTATTCTCCGTGGCAACAAAAGTTCCTGCAAAATGATTCAGATGATCCATCTTCTCGAAATTTTTCACATTTGAGGATATTCAGGCCCTGAAGACGGCTGCCAACTTATTTTTGATCGCAGTGGTAGCGCCACCAACTGGTTAAAACAAATATAAATTATTTTCGTTGATGTTTTTCTCCGGGCATGTTAACAAAATCTACCTTATATTTGCTCGGATGAGTGTTTAGGCCTTGAGCATGTCACAATACGAAAGTCTTTCGCCTTCTTCAGAGTGTCACATGATGGTGTCTTGTGACCCGCCTTTATCAGCTGATGTTCCATGAGGGCGTGACTTACCTGTCACAAGAATGAAGGCAAGTCACGCCCCCCGCTGTCCGTTCACTCCGCCAAGATGCTGGTCCAGGTGGTAGAGAGGATGAAGGCTCCCTTGTCTCTGTTCATGGTTTTTATGCCTCGCTTGCAGATCTCAATGGCCTCTCTGATCCAGCGCTGTTGTTTGTTCTCTTCTGTGCGGATGACCCTGCCCTTCTCCCGGTCCATGATGTGGTTTTCCCTTTTGCAGTGGTCAGTGATTGCTGATTTGTAATGTTCATGTTGTGCTTGTTCTTTTACTGCTCTGATTTTTCATTTTTTTGACAGGTAAGTCACACCCTCATGGAACATCAGCTGATAAAGACGGGTCTCAAGACAACATCATGCGACACTCTGAAGAAGGCGAAAGACTCGCCGAAACATGTCAGGTAAAAAATTAACCTAAAACATAATTGTCTGCTTTTAATGAATCAGTCAAATATCAATAATAAGAAGACAAAATGAACCTAATACAAATAAATGAATGCTTAATAACTCCCCTGCACATGCTCCTAAAAATCCAAACCTTCACCTGTAAATAAAACGTCCCGACCTGAAGACATCTTAATGTTATTATTTTGTTATACACACAGTGCCGCCAAGTGGAATCAAAAATTTGTTTTTATTTTAATTTTCACGTACTGCACGGTGCCCTTTTGACGAATCCGACTGAAAATTAGTCAGAAAAGACTCAAGACAATGATCTTACTCTCTGCCGAATTTTGTGACGTTTTGGCAAAAGGCGTGGCTATTAAGGTGCTGAAAAGTCCGATTGTACTCTGTGGCAACAAAAGCTCCGGCAACATGACTCAGATCATCCTATCTTCTCGAAGTTGTACACATTTGAGGATACTTCAGCCCTGAAGACATCTACCAACTTATTTTATATCGTAGTAGTAGCGCCACCAACTGGTAAAAGCTAATACAAGTTATTTTCTTGGATGTTTTTCTCCGTGCAACTCAACAAGGTCGCCCTCATATATGCTCGGATGACTGTTTCGGCCATGAGGATGTCACAATACGAAATTCGTGATTTTTCGTGAAAAGTTGTGGGAGTGGCATTGCACTGTTCGGCAATAAAACAAAGCTGATTATGAGGTTCTAAATATGAACGACAACTCGTAAAACTTTACACACACATCAGGCCGAGCAAATTTATCAATATTTTATACGTTAGTTGTGCAGCTTTTTTGAAATGGCTCGCCATGGCCCTCGAGAAATGTTAAAAAAAAGCAGCTCTGGTTGAGTGTTTCACCTCGCTTTTTGTAAATTTTATGGAGTACAGTGAACCCTCGGTTATCGCGGTTAATGGGGACCGAGACCACCCGCGAAAACTGAAAATCCGCGAAGTAGCGGCGCACCTTCAAAAATGCTTAAAAAAAATATATAATAAATATATAAATATATATATATATATATATATATATATATATATATATATATATATACGGGGGGAGAGAGAGAGAGAGAGAGTGAAATTCATGTTATAACAAAAAAAACAAATTATTATTAAAACGTATTATTTTTTTATTCCCCAGCCATTCTTTTTGTATTTATTTAATTACTCCGACTATTACCTGCTGGTACGCCGTCCGGTGTGCCCTGTGAAATGAAAGGTGGCATTCTTTATTTATTTATTCATTTATTCATTCATAACTGACAGCCTCGCGCTCCGCTCGTGCCCGGGCAGAAGAGGTGCTCCAATTTGGCTTAACTGTGACACACGCCCGTCCTCCTCCGTCCGGAGCTTCCATTCGGTTAAACTTAGGGGCCGCTTGGCACCGCCCGTGCCCGGGGTAGGTGCTCCTCTTCGGCTTACTGTGACGCGAGCATGCCCTCCTCCTCCGGAGCTTCCATTCGGTTAAACTTAGGGGCCGCTTGGAACCGCCCGTGCCCGGGGAAGGTGCTCCTCTTCGGCTTACTGTGACGCGAGCATGCCCTCCTCCTCCGGAGCTTCCATTCGGTTAAACTTAGGGGCCGCTTGGCACCGCCCGTGCCCGGGGAAGATGCTCCTCTACGGCTTAACTGCCACGCACGCTGGCCGGAGCTCTGGTACGGTCCGAACCGCGCGAAACGTCGCCACCGATCGTGTCCGGGGGAACGTGCTCTTCTTCGTCCACTCTCCTCTTCGCCCACGCTCTTCTTCGGCGCACGCCGGCCGTCTAACCGCTCCAGCGCCCCGTCGTGCCGCTCGGCGAAACTACAATGCCCCTGAATATTTTTTAGACCCGCGAAGCACTGAACCTGCGAAAGGTGAACCGCGAAGTAGCGAGGGTTCACTGTATGTATAAGACCAAGACCTACAAAAAAGTCTCTTGGAGCAATGAGCTAGGTTTTACAGGAAGTCGGCCATTTTGAATTTACTTAAAAGGGGGCGGGTCACCACAATGGACTTTGTGTAGAAATTATTATTGGGGCCCGAGCAGCGACCGCGGCGAGGTCCCTATTGTTTTTGGAGAAAATATTATTACTTTTATTATTATTATTATTATTATTATTAGGGCCTGAGCAGCGACCGCTGCGAAGTCCCTATTGTTTTTGTAGAAATTATTATTATTATTTTTCCGATTGTTCGATCGCATTTTTGACCCCCGAAACATGCACAAAAACTCACCAAACTTGGCAGTCTCATCGGGCATGGCGAAAAATTTGATATTTTAACGTCTAATATGAACAGGAAGTGAGTTATGAATTTTTGAAAGTCCGACTTTTGCCCTTTTTTGCATGTTTACAGGGGTCATTCTTTTGCACCCTGATCCTAAAGGCTTCATCTGATTGCCTTAAAATTCTGTCTGTAGCATCTGAAGACCTGGCACAAACACTGGGGCTAAAATTTTTTGTTTCCGAAATACTATATGACGGGGGCGGGGCATCAAAGTTTTCACTTAAGATTTCCTTCGCCGCAATGGACAAAATGCTTAATAACTCTCCTGCACATGCTGCTAAAAATCCAAAACTTCACATGTACATAAAGAGTCTGTACCTGAAGACATCTATATGTTTATATTCAGTTATACACCTTGCGCCAATCAATATCATTTTTTACATTTTGACGTACTGCACGGTGCCCTTTTAACGAATCTGATTGAAAATTGGCTAGAAAAGACTCAAGACATTGATCTTACTCTATCCCTATTTTTGTGACTTTCCTTCGAAGGGCGTGGCTATTACGGTGCCGCAGAGTCTGATTATTCTCCGTGGCAACAAAAGTTCCTGCAAAATGATTCAGATGATCCATCTTCTCGAAATTTTTCACATTTGAGGATATTCAGGCCCTGAAGACGGCTGCCAACTTATTTTTGATCGCAGTGGTAGCGCCACCAACTGGTTAAAACAAATACAAATTATTTTCGTTGATTTTTTTCTCCGGGCAGGTTAACAAAATCTACCTTACATTTGCTCGGATGAGTGTTTAGGCCTTGAGGATGTCACAATACGAAAGTCTTTCGCCTTCTTCAGAGTGTCACATGATGGTGTCTTGTGGCCCGTCTTTATCAGCTGATGTTCCATGAGGGCGTGACTTACCTGTCACAAGAATGAAGGCAAGTCACGCCCCCCGCTGTCCGTTCACTCCGCCAAAATGCTGCTCCAGGTGGTAGAGAGGATGAAGGCTCCCTTGTCTCTGTTCATGGTTTTTATGCCTCGCTTGCAGATCTCAATGGCCTCTCTGATCCAGCGCTGTTGTTTGTTCTCTTCGGTGCGGATGACCCTGCCCTTCTCCCGGTCCATGATGTGGTTTTCCCTTTTGCAGTGGTCAGTGATTGCTGATTTGTAATGTTCATGTTGTGCTTGTTCTTTTACTGCTCTGATTTTTCATTTTTTTGACAGGTAAGTCACACCCTCATGGAACATCAGCTGATAAAGACGGGTCTCAAGACACCATCATGCGACACTCTGAAGAAGGCGAAAGACTCGCCGAAACATGTCAGGTAAAAAATTAACCTAAAACATAATTGTCTGCTTTTAATGAATCAGTCAAATATCAATAATAAGAAGACAAAATGAACCTAATACAAATAAATGAATGCTTAATAACTCCCCTGCACATGCTCCTAAAAATCCAAACCTTCACCTGTAAATAAAACGTCCCGACCTGAAGACATCTTAATGTTATTATTTTGTTATACACACAGTGCCGCCAAGTGGAATCAAAAATTTGTTTTTATTTTAATTTTCACGTACTGCACGGTGCCCTTTCGACGAATCCGACTGAAAATTAGTCAGAAAAGACTCAAGACAATGATCTTACTCTCTGCCGAATTTTGTGACGTTTTGGCAAAAGGCGTGGCTATTACGGTGCTGAAAAGTCCGATTGTACTCTGTGGCAACAAAAGCTCCTGCAACATGACTCAGGTGATCCTATCTTCTCGAAGTTGCACACATTTGAGGATACTTAAGCCCTGAAGACATCTACCAACTTATTTTTCATCGTAGTAGTAGCGCCACCAACTGGTAAAAGCTAATACAAGTTATTTTCTTGGATGTTTTTCTCCGTGCAACTCAACAAGGTCGCCCTCATATATGCTCGGATGACTGTTTCGGCCATGAGGATGTCACAATACGAAATTCGTCCTTTTTCATGAAAAGTTGTGGGAGTGGCATTGCACTGTTCGGCAATAAAACAAAGCTGATTATGAGGTTCTAAATATGAACGACAACTCGTGAAACTTTACACACACATCAGGCCGAGCAAATTTATCAATATTTTATACGTTAGTTGTGCAGCTTTTTTGAAATGGCTCGCCATGGCCCTCGAGAAATGTTCAAAAAAGCAGCCCTGGTTGAGTGTTTCACCTCGCTTTTTGTAAATTTTATGGAGTACAGTGAACCCTCGGTTATCGCGGTTAATGGGGACCGAGACCACCCGCAAAAACTGAAAATCCGCGAAGTAGCGGCGCACCTTCAAAAATGCTTAAAAAAAATATACAATATATATAATAAATATATAAATATATATATATATATATATATATATATATATATATATATATATATATATATACGGGGGGAGAGAGAGAGACAGAGAGTGAAATTCATGTTATAACAAAAAAAACAAATTATTATTAAAACTTATTATTTTTTTATTCCCCAACCATTCTTTTTGTATTTATTTAATTACTCCGACTTTTACCTGCTGGTACGCCGTCCGGTGTGCCCTGTGAAATGAAAGGTGGCATTCTTTATTTATTCATTCATTTATTCATTCATAACTGACAGCCTCGCGCTCCGCTCGTGCCCGGGCAGAAGAGGTGCTCCAATTCGGCTTCACTGTGACACACGCCCGCCCTCCTCCCCCGGAGCTTCCATTCGGTTAAACTTAGGGGCCGCTTGGCACCGCCCGTGCCCGGGGAAGGTGCTCCTCTTCGGCTTACTGTGACGCGAGCATGCCCTCCTCCTGCGGAGCTTCCATTCGGTTAAACTTAGGGGCCGCTTGGAACCGCCCGTGCCCGGGGAAGGTGCTCCTCTTCGGCTTACTGTGACGCGAGCATGCCCTCCTCCTCCGGAGCTTCCATTCGGTTAAACTTAGGGGCCGCTTGGCACCGCCCGTGCCCGGGGAAGGTGCTCCTCTACGGCTTAACTGCCACGCACGCCGGCCGGAGCTCTGGTACGGTCCGAACCGCGCGAAACGTCGCCACCGATCGTGTCCGGGGGAACGTGCTCTCTTCGTCCACTCTCCTCTTCGCCCACGCTCTTCTTCGGCGCACGCCGGCCGTCTAACTGCTCCAGCGCCCCGTCGTGCCGCTCGGCGAAACTACAATGCCCCCGAATATTTTTTAGACCCGCGAAGCACTGAACCCGCGAAAGGTGAACCGCGAAGTAGCGAGGGTTCACTGTATGTATAAGACCAAGACCTACAAAAAAGTCTCTTGGAGCAATGAGCTAGGTTTTACAGGAAGTCGGCCATTTTGAATTTACTTAAAAGGGGGCGGGTCACCACAATGGACTTTGTGTAGAAATTATTATTGGGGCCCGAGCAGCGACCGCGGCGAGGTCCCTATTGTTTTTGTAGAAATTATTATTATTATTATTTTTCCGATTGTTCGATCGCATTTTTGACCCCCGAAACATGCACAAAAACTCACCAAACTTGGCAGTCTCATCGGGCATGGCGAAAAATTTGATATTTTAACGTCTAATATGAACAGGAAGTGAGTTATGAATTTTTGAAAGTCCGATTTTTGCCCTTTTTTGCATGTTTACAGGGGTCATTCTTTTGCACCCTGATCCTAAAGGCTTCATCTGATTGCCTTAAAATTCTGTCTGGAGCATCTTAAGACCTGGGACAAACACTGGGGCTAAAAATTTTTGTTTCCGAAATACTATATGACGGGGGCGGGGCTTCAAAGTTTTCACTTAAGATTTCCTTCGCCGCAATGGACAAAATGCTTAATAACTCTCCTGCACGTGCTGCTAAAAATCCAAAACTTCACATGTACATAAAGAGTCGGTACCTGAAGACATCTATATGTTTATATTCAGTTATACACCTTGCGCCAATCAATATCATTTTTTACATTTTGACGTACTGCACGGTGCCCTTTTAACGAATCTGATTGAAAATTGGCTAGAAAAGACTCAAGACATTGATCTTACTCTATCCCTATTTTTGTGACTTTCCTTCGAAGGGCGTGGCTATTACGGTGCCGCAGAGTCTGATTATTCTCCGTGGCAACAAAAGTTCCTGCAAAATGATTCAGATGATCCATCTTCTCGAAATTTTTCACATTTGAGGATATTCAGGCCCTGAAGACGGCTGCCAACTTATTTTTGATCGCAGTGGTAGCGCCACCAACTGGTTAAAACAAATACAAATTATTTTCGTTGATGTTTTTCTCCGGGCAGGTTAACAAAATCTACCTTATATTTGCTCGGATGAGTGTTTAGGCCTTGAGGATGTCACAATACGAAAGTCTTTCGCCTTCTTCAGAGTTTCACATGATGGTGTCTTGTGACCCGTCTTTATCAGCTGATGTTCCATGAGGGCGTGACTTACCTGTCACGAGAATGAAGGCAAGTCACGCCCCCCGCTGTCCGTTCACTCCGCCAAGATGCTGGTCCAGGTGGTAGAGAGGATGAAGGCTCCCTTGTCTCTGTTCATGGTTTTTATGCCTCGCTTGCAGATCTCAATGGCCTCTCTGATCCAGCGCTGTTGTTTGTTCTCTTCGGTGCGGATGACCCTGCCCTTCTCCCGGTCCATGATGTGGTTTTCCCTTTTGCAGTGGTCAGTGATTGCTGATTTGTAATGTTCATGTTGTGCTTGTTCTTTTACTGCTCTGATTTTTCATTTTTTTGACAGGTAAGTCACACCCTCATGGAACATCAGCTGATAAAGACGGGTCTCAAGACACCATCATGCGACACTCTGAAGAAGGCGAAAGACTCGCCGAAACATGTCAGGTAAAAAATTAACCTAAAACATAATTGTCTGCTTTTAATGAATCAGTCAAATATCAATAATAAGAAGACAAAATGAACCTAATACAAATAAATGAATGCTTAATAACTCCCCTGCACATGCTCCTAAAAATCCAAACCTTCACCTGTAAATAAAACGTCCCGACCTGAAGACATCTTAATGTTATTATTTTGTTATACACACAGTGCCGCCAAGTGGAATCAAAAATTTGTTTTTATTTTAATTTTCACGTACTGCACGGTGCCCTTTTGACGAATCCGACTGAAAATTAGTCAGAAAAGACTCAAGACAATGATCTTACTCTCTGCCGAATTTTGTGACGTTTTGGCAAAAGGCGTGGCTATTAAGGTGCTGAAAAGTCCGATTGTACTCTGTGGCAACAAAAGCTCCGGCAACATGACTCAGATGATCCTATCTTCTCGAAGTTGTACACATTTGAGGATACTTCAGCCCTGAAGACATCTACCAACTTATTTTACATCGTAGTAGTAGCGCCACCAACTGGTAAAAGCTAATACAAGTTATTTTCTTGGATGTTTTTCTCCGTGCAACTCAACAAGGTCGCCCTCATATATGCTCGGATGACTGTTTCGGCCATGAGGATGTCACAATACGAAATTCGTGATTTTTCGTGAAAAGTTGTGGGAGTGGCATTGCACTGTTCGGCAATAAAATAAAGCTGATTATGAGGTTCTAAATATGAACGACAACTCGTAAAACTTTACACACACATCAGGCCGAGCAAATTTATCAATATTTTATACGTTAGTTGTGCAGCTTTTTTGAAATGGCTCGCCATGGCCCTCGAGAAATGTTAAAAAAAAGCAGCTCTGGTTGAGTGTTTCACCTCGCTTTTTGTAAATTTTATGGAGTACAGTGAACCCTCGGTTATCGCGGTTAATGGGGACCGAGACCACCCGCGAAAACTGAAAATCCGCGAAGTAGCGGCGCACCTTCAAAAATGCTTAAAAAAAATATACAATATATATCATAAATATATAAATATATATATATATATATATATATATATATATATATATATATATATATATATATATATATATATATACGGGGAGAGAGAGAGTGAAATTCATGTTATAACAAAAAAACCAAATTATTATTAAAACGTATTATTTTTTTATTCCCCAGCCATTCTTTTTGTATTTATTTAATTACTCCGACTTTTACCTGCTGGTACGCCGTCCGGTGTGCCCTGTGAAATGAAAGGTGGCATTCTTTATTTATTTATTCATTTATTCATTCATAACTGACAGCCTCGCGCTCCGCTCGTGCCCGGGCAGAAGAGGTGCTCCAATTTGGCTTAACTGTGACACACGCCCGTCCTCCTCCGTCCGGAGCTTCCATTCGGTTAAACTTAGGGGCCGCTTGGCACCGCCCGTGCCCGGGGTAGATGCTCCTCTTCGGCTTACTGTGACGCGAGCATGCCCTCCTCCTCCGGAGCTTCCATTCGGTTAAACTTAGGGGCCGCTTGGAACCGCCCGTGCCCGGGGAAGGTGCTCCTCTTCGGCTTACTGTGACGCGAGCATGCCCTCCTCCTCCGGAGCTTCCATTCGGTTAAACTTAGGGGCCGCTTGGCACCGCCCGTGCCCGGGGAAGGTGCTCCTCTACGGCTTAACTGCCACGCACGCTGGCCGGAGCTCTGGTACGGTCCGAACCGCGCGAAACGTCGCCACCGATCGTGTCCGGGGGAACGTGCTCTTCTTCGTCCACTCTCCTCTTCGCCCACGCTCTTCTTCGGCGCACGCCGGCCGTCTAACCGCTCCAGCGCCCCGTCGTGCCGCTCGGCGAAACTACAATGCGCCCGAATATTTTTTAGACCCGCGAAGCACTGAACCTGCGAAAGGTGAACCGCGAAGTAGCGAGGGTTCACTGTATGTATAAGACCAAGACCTACAAAAAAGTCTCTTGGAGCAATGAGCTAGGTTTTACAGGAAGTCGGCCATTTTGAATTTACTTAAAAGGGGGCGGGTCACCACAATGGACTTTGTGTAGAAATTATTATTGGGGCCCGAGCAGCGACCGCGGCGAGGTCCCTATTGTTTTTGTAGAAAATATTATTACTTTTATTATTATTATTATTATTATTATTAGGGCCTGAGCAGCGACCGCTGCGAAGTCCCTATTGTTTTTGTAGAAATTATTATTATTATTATTTTTCCGATTGTTCGATCGCATTTTTGACCCCCGAAACATGCACAAAAACTCACCAAACCTGGCAGTCTCATCGGGCATGGCGAAAAATTTGATATTTTAACGTCTAATATGAACAGGAAGTGAGTTATGAATTTTTGAAAGTCCGACTTTTGCCCTTTTTTGCATGTTTACAGGGGTCATTCTTTTGCACCCTGATCCTAAAGGCTTCATC
Source organism: Idiotropiscis lumnitzeri (assembly GCF_059441095.1). Classification (NCBI taxonomy): domain Eukaryota; kingdom Metazoa; phylum Chordata; class Actinopteri; order Syngnathiformes; family Syngnathidae; genus Idiotropiscis; species Idiotropiscis lumnitzeri. The sequence continues at coordinate 304,499 of NW_028283721.1, read as the reverse complement.
TGATTGCCTTAAAATTCTGTCTGTAGCATCTGAAGACCTGGGACAAACACTGGGGCTAAAATTTTTTGTTTCCGAAATACTATATGACGGGGGCGGGGCATCAAAGTTTTCACTTAAGATTTCCTTCGCCGCAATGGACAAAATGCTTAATAACTCTCCTGCACATGCTGCTAAAAATCCAAAACTTCACATGTACATAAAGAGTCTGTACCTGAAGACATCTATATGTTTATATTCAGTTATACACCTTGCGCCAATCAATATCATTTTTTACATTTTGACGTACTGCACGGTGCCCTTTTAACGAATCTGATTGAAAATTGGCTAGAAAAGACTCAAGACATTGATCTTACTCTATCCCTATTTTTGTGACTTTCCTTCGAAGGGCGTGGCTATTACGGTGCCGCAGAGTCTGATTATTCTCCGTGGCAACAAAAGTTCCTGCAAAATGATTCAGATGATCCATCTTCTCGAAATTTTTCACATTTGAGGATATTCAGGCCCTGAAGACGGCTGCCAACTTATTTTTGATCGCAGTGGTAGCGCCACCAACTGGTTAAAACGAATATAAATTATTTTCGTTGATGTTTTTCTCCGGGCATGTTAACAAAATCTACCTTATATTTGCTCGGATGAGTGTTTAGGCCTTGAGCATGTCACAATACGAAAGTCTTTCGCCTTCTTCAGAGTGTCACATGATGGTGTCTTGTGACCCGCCTTTATCAGCTGATGTTCCATGAGGGCGTGACTTACCTGTCACAAGAATGAAGGCAAGTCACGCCCCCCGCTGTCCGTTCACTCCGCCAAGATGCTGGTCCAGGTGGTAGAGAGGATGAAGGCTCCCTTGTCTCTGTTCATGGTTTTTATGCCTCGCTTGCAGATCTCAATGGCCTCTCTGATCCAGCGCTGTTGTTTGTTCTCTTCTGTGCGGATGACCCTGCCCTTCTCCCGGTCCATGATGTGGTTTTCCCTTTTGCAGTGGTCAGTGATTGCTGATTTGTAATGTTCATGTTGTGCTTGTTCTTTTACTGCTCTGATTTTTTTCATTTTTTTGACAGGTAAGTCACACCCTCATGGAACATCAGCTCAAGACACCATCATGCGACACTCTGAAGTAGGCGAAAGACTCGCCGAAACATGTCAGGTAAAAAATTAACCTAAAACATAATTGTCTGCTTTTAATGAATCAGTCAAATATCAATAATAAGAAGACAAAATGAACCTAATACAAATAAATGAATGCTTAATAACTCCCCTGCACATGCTCCTAAAAATCCAAACCTTCACCTGTAAATAAAACGTCCCGACCTGAAGACATCTTAATGTTATTATTTTGTTATACACACAGTGCCGCCAAGTGGAATCAAAAATTTGTTTTTATTTTAATTGTCACGTACTGCACGGTGCCCTTTCGACGAATCCGACTGAAAATTAGTCAGAAAAGACTCAAGACAATGATCTTACTCTCTGCCGAATTTTGTGACGTTTTGGCAAAAGGCGTGGCTATTACGGTGCTGAAAAGTCCGATTGTACTCTGTGGCAACAAAAGCTCCAGCAACATGACTCAGATGATCCTATCTTCTCGAAGTTGCACACATTTGAGGATACTTCAGCCCTGAAGACATCTACCAACTTATTTTTCATCGTAGTAGTAGCGCCCCCAACTGGTAAAAGCTAATACAAGTTATTTTCTTGGATGTTTTTCTCCGTGCAACTCAACAAGGTCGCCCTCATATATGCTCGGATGACTGTTTCGGCCATGAGGATGTCACAATACGAAATTCGTCCTTTTTCATGAAAAGTTGTGGGAGTGGCATTGCACTGTTCGGCAATAAAACAAAGCTGATTATGAGGTTCTAAATATGAACGACAACTCGTGAAACTTTACACACACATCAGGCCGAGCAAATTTATCAATATTTTATACGTTAGTTGTGCAGCTTTTTTGAAATGGCTCGCCATGGCCCTCGAGAAATGTTCAAAAAAGCAGCCCTGGTTGAGTGTTTCACCTCGCTTTTTGTAAATTTTATGGAGTACAGTGAACCCTCGGTTATCGCGGTTAATGGGGACCGAGACCACCCGCGAAAACTGAAAATCCGCGAAGTAGCGGCGCACCTTCAAAAATGCTTAAAAAAAATATATAATAAATATATAAATATATATATATATATATATATATATATATATATATATATATATATACGGGGGGAGAGAGAGAGAGAGAGAGTGAAATTCATGTTATAACAAAAAAACCAAATTATTATTAAAACGTATTATTTTTTTATTCCCCAGCCATTCTTTTAGTATTTATTTAATTACTCCGACTTTTACCTGCTGGTACGCCGTCCGGTGTGCCCTGTGAAATGAAAGGTGGCATTCTTTATTTATTTATTCATTTATTCATTCATAACTGACAGCCTCGCGCTCCGCTTGTGCCCGGCAGAAGAGGTGCTCCAATTCGGCTTAACTGTGACACACGCCCGCCCTCCTCCCCCGGAGCTTCCATTCGGTTAAACTTAGGGGCCGCTTGGCACCGCCCGTGCCCGGGGAAGGTGCTCCTCTTCGGCTTACTGTGACGCGAGCATGCCCTCCTCCTCCGGAGCTTCCATTCGGTTAAACTTAGGGGCCGCTTGGAACCGCCCGTGCCCGGGGAAGGTGCTCCTCTTCGGCTTACTGTGACGCGAGCATGCCCTCCTCCTCCGGAGCTTCCATTCGGTTAAACTCAGGGGCCGCTTGGAACCGCCCGTGCCCGGGGAAGGTGCTCCTCTACGGCTTAACTGCCACGCACGCCGGCCGGAGCTCTGGTACGGTCCGAACCGCGCGAAACGTCGCCACCGATCGTGTCCGGGAGAACGTGCTCTTCTTCGTCCACTCTCCTCTTCGCCCACGCTCTTCTTCGGCGCACGCCGGCCGTCTAACCGCTCCAGCGCCCCGTCGTGCCGCTCGGCGAAACTACAATGCCCCCGAATATTTTTTAGACCCGCGAAGCACTGAACCCGCGAAAGGTGAACCTCGAAGTAGCGAGGGTTCACTGTATGTATAAGACCAAGACCTACAAAAAAGTCTCTTGGAGCAATGAGCTAGGTTTTACAGGAAGTCGGCCATTTTGAATTTACTTAAAAGGGGGCGGGTCTCCACAATGGACTTTGTGTAGAAATTATTATTGGGGCCCGAGCAGCGACCGCGGCGAGGTCCCTATTGTTTTTGTAGAAAATATTATTACTTTTATTATTATTATTATTATTATTATTATTATTATTAGGGCCTGAGCAGCGACCGCTGCGAAGTCCCTATTGTTTTTGTAGAAATTATTATTATTATTATTTTTCCGATTGTTCGATCGCATTTTTGACCCCCGAAACATGCACAAAAACTCACCAAACTTGGCAGTCTCATCGGGCATGGCGAAAAATTTGATATTTTTTAACGTCTAATATGAACAGGAAGTGAGTTATGAATTTTTGAAAGTCCGACTTTTGCCCTTTTTTGCATGTTTACAGGGGTCATTCTTTTGCACCCTGATCCTAAAGGCTTCATCTGATTGCCTTAAAGTTCTGTCTGGAGCATCTTAAGACCTGGGACAAACACTGGGGCTAAAATTTTTTGTTTCCGAAATACTATATGACGGGGGCGGGGCTTCAAAGTTTTCACTTAAGATTTCCTTCGCCGCAATGGACAAAATGCTTAATAACTCTCCTGCCCGTGCTGCTAAAAATCCAAAACTTCACATGTACATAAAGAGTCGGTACCTGAAGACATCTATATGTTTATATTCAGTTATACACCTTGCGCCAATCAATATAAATGTTTACATTTTGACGTACTGCACGGTGCCCTTTTAACGAATCCGACTGAAAATTGGCTAGAAAAGACTCAAGACATTGATCTTACTCTATCCCTATTTTTATGACTTTCCTTCAAAGGGCGTGGCTATTACGGTGCCGCAGAGTCTGATTATTCTCCGTGGCAACAAAAGTTCCTGCAAAATGATTCAGATGATCCATCTTCTGGAAATCTTTCACATTTGAGGATATTCAGGCCCTGAAGACGGCTGCCAACTTATTTTTGATCGCAGTGGTAGCGCCACCAACTGGTTAAAACAAATACAAATTATTTTCGTTGATGTTTTTCTCCGGGCAGGTTAACAAAATCTACCTTATATTTGCTCGGATGAGTGTTTAGGCCTTGAGCATGTCACAATACGAAAGTCTTTCGCCTTCTTCAGAGTGTCACATGATGGTGTCTTGTGACCCGTCTTTATCAGCTGATGTTCCATGAGGGCGTGACTTACCTGTCACAAGAATGAAGGCAAGTCACGCCCCCCGCTGTCCGTTCACTCCGCCAAGATGCTGGTCCAGGTGGTAGAGAGGATGAAGGCTCCCTTGTCTCTGTTCATGGTTTTTATGCCTCGCTTGCAGATCTCAATGGCCTCTCTGATCCAGCGCTGTTGTTTGTTCTCTTCTGTGCGGATGACCCTGCCCTTCTCCCGGTCCATGATG
>NW_028283720.1:0-7500 GCF_059441095.1 Idiotropiscis lumnitzeri | reverse complement strand
TTAGGGTTAGGGTTAGGGTTAGGGTTAGGGTTAGGGTTAGGGTTAGGGTTAGGGTTAGGGTTAGGGTTAGGGTTAGGGTTAGGGTTAGGGTTAGGGTTAGGGTTAGGGTTAGGGTTAGGGTTAGGGTTAGGGTTAGGGTTAGGGTTAGGGTTAGGGTTAGGGTTAGGGTTAGGGTTAGGGTTAGGGTTAGGGTTAGGGTTAGGGTTAGGGTTAGGGTTAGGGTTAGGGTTAGGGTTAGGGTTAGGGTTAGGGTTAGGGTTAGGGTTAGGGTTAGGGTTAGGGTTAGGGTTAGGGTTAGGGTTAGGGTTAGGGTTAGGGTTAGGGTTAGGGTTAGGGTTAGGGTTAGGGTTAGGGTTAGGGTTAGGGTTAGGGTTAGGGTTAGGGTTAGGGTTAGGGTTAGGGTTAGGGTTAGGGTTAGGGTTAGGGTTAGGGTTAGGGTTAGGGTTAGGGTTAGGGTTAGGGTTAGGGTTAGGGTTAGGGTTAGGGTTAGGGTTAGGGTTAGGGTTAGGGTTAGGGTTAGGGTTAGGGTTAGGGTTAGGGTTAGGGTTAGGGTTAGGGTTAGGGTTAGGGTTAGGGTTAGGGTTAGGGTTAGGGTTAGGGTTAGGGTTAGGGTTAGGGTTAGGGTTAGGGTTAGGGTTAGGGTTAGGGTTAGGGTTAGGGTTAGGGTTAGGGTTAGGGTTAGGGTTAGGGTTAGGGTTAGGGTTAGGGTTAGGGTTAGGGTTAGGGTTAGGGTTAGGGTTAGGGTTAGGGTTAGGGTTAGGGTTAGGGTTAGGGTTAGGGTTAGGGTTAGGGTTAGGGTTAGGGTTAGGGTTAGGGTTAGGGTTAGGGTTAGGGTTAGGGTTAGGGTTAGGGTTAGGGTTAGGGTTAGGGTTAGGGTTAGGGTTAGGGTTAGGGTTAGGGTTAGGGTTAGGGTTAGGGTTAGGGTTAGGGTTAGGGTTAGGGTTAGGGTTAGGGTTAGGGTTAGGGTTAGGGTTAGGGTTAGGGTTAGGGTTAGGGTTAGGGTTAGGGTTAGGGTTAGGGTTAGGGTTAGGGTTAGGGTTAGGGTTAGGGTTAGGGTTAGGGTTAGGGTTAGGGTTAGGGTTAGGGTTAGGGTTAGGGTTAGGGTTAGGGTTAGGGTTAGGGTTAGGGTTAGGGTTAGGGTTAGGGTTAGGGTTAGGGTTAGGGTTAGGGTTAGGGTTAGGGTTAGGGTTAGGGTTAGGGTTAGGGTTAGGGTTAGGGTTAGGGTTAGGGTTAGGGTTAGGGTTAGGGTTAGGGTTAGGGTTAGGGTTAGGGTTAGGGTTAGGGTTAGGGTTAGGGTTAGGGTTAGGGTTAGGGTTAGGGTTAGGGTTAGGGTTAGGGTTAGGGTTAGGGTTAGGGTTAGGGTTAGGGTTAGGGTTAGGGTTAGGGTTAGGGTTAGGGTTAGGGTTAGGGTTAGGGTTAGGGTTAGGGTTAGGGTTAGGGTTAGGGTTAGGGTTAGGGTTAGGGTTAGGGTTAGGGTTAGGGTTAGGGTTAGGGTTAGGGTTAGGGTTAGGGTTAGGGTTAGGGTTAGGGTTAGGGTTAGGGTTAGGGTTAGGGTTAGGGTTAGGGTTAGGGTTAGGGTTAGGGTTAGGGTTAGGGTTAGGGTTAGGGTTAGGGTTAGGGTTAGGGTTAGGGTTAGGGTTAGGGTTAGGGTTAGGGTTAGGGTTAGGGTTAGGGTTAGGGTTAGGGTTAGGGTTAGGGTTAGGGTTAGGGTTAGGGTTAGGGTTAGGGTTAGGGTTAGGGTTAGGGTTAGGGTTAGGGTTAGGGTTAGGGTTAGGGTTAGGGTTAGGGTTAGGGTTAGGGTTAGGGTTAGGGTTAGGGTTAGGGTTAGGGTTAGGGTTAGGGTTAGGGTTAGGGTTAGGGTTAGGGTTAGGGTTAGGGTTAGGGTTAGGGTTAGGGTTAGGGTTAGGGTTAGGGTTAGGGTTAGGGTTAGGGTTAGGGTTAGGGTTAGGGTTAGGGTTAGGGTTAGGGTTAGGGTTAGGGTTAGGGTTAGGGTTAGGGTTAGGGTTAGGGTTAGGGTTAGGGTTAGGGTTAGGGTTAGGGTTAGGGTTAGGGTTAGGGTTAGGGTTAGGGTTAGGGTTAGGGTTAGGGTTAGGGTTAGGGTTAGGGTTAGGGTTAGGGTTAGGGTTAGGGTTAGGGTTAGGGTTAGGGTTAGGGTTAGGGTTAGGGTTAGGGTTAGGGTTAGGGTTAGGGTTAGGGTTAGGGTTAGGGTTAGGGTTAGGGTTAGGGTTAGGGTTAGGGTTAGGGTTAGGGTTAGGGTTAGGGTTAGGGTTAGGGTTAGGGTTAGGGTTAGGGTTAGGGTTAGGGTTAGGGTTAGGGTTAGGGTTAGGGTTAGGGTTAGGGTTAGGGTTAGGGTTAGGGTTAGGGTTAGGGTTAGGGTTAGGGTTAGGGTTAGGGTTAGGGTTAGGGTTAGGGTTAGGGTTAGGGTTAGGGTTAGGGTTAGGGTTAGGGTTAGGGTTAGGGTTAGGGTTAGGGTTAGGGTTAGGGTTAGGGTTAGGGTTAGGGTTAGGGTTAGGGTTAGGGTTAGGGTTAGGGTTAGGGTTAGGGTTAGGGTTAGGGTTAGGGTTAGGGTTAGGGTTAGGGTTAGGGTTAGGGTTAGGGTTAGGGTTAGGGTTAGGGTTAGGGTTAGGGTTAGGGTTAGGGTTAGGGTTAGGGTTAGGGTTAGGGTTAGGGTTAGGGTTAGGGTTAGGGTTAGGGTTAGGGTTAGGGTTAGGGTTAGGGTTAGGGTTAGGGTTAGGGTTAGGGTTAGGGTTAGGGTTAGGGTTAGGGTTAGGGTTAGGGTTAGGGTTAGGGTTAGGGTTAGGGTTAGGGTTAGGGTTAGGGTTAGGGTTAGGGTTAGGGTTAGGGTTAGGGTTAGGGTTAGGGTTAGGGTTAGGGTTAGGGTTAGGGTTAGGGTTAGGGTTAGGGTTAGGGTTAGGGTTAGGGTTAGGGTTAGGGTTAGGGTTAGGGTTAGGGTTAGGGTTAGGGTTAGGGTTAGGGTTAGGGTTAGGGTTAGGGTTAGGGTTAGGGTTAGGGTTAGGGTTAGGGTTAGGGTTAGGGTTAGGGTTAGGGTTAGGGTTAGGGTTAGGGTTAGGGTTAGGGTTAGGGTTAGGGTTAGGGTTAGGGTTAGGGTTAGGGTTAGGGTTAGGGTTAGGGTTAGGGTTAGGGTTAGGGTTAGGGTTAGGGTTAGGGTTAGGGTTAGGGTTAGGGTTAGGGTTAGGGTTAGGGTTAGGGTTAGGGTTAGGGTTAGGGTTAGGGTTAGGGTTAGGGTTAGGGTTAGGGTTAGGGTTAGGGTTAGGGTTAGGGTTAGGGTTAGGGTTAGGGTTAGGGTTAGGGTTAGGGTTAGGGTTAGGGTTAGGGTTAGGGTTAGGGTTAGGGTTAGGGTTAGGGTTAGGGTTAGGGTTAGGGTTAGGGTTAGGGTTAGGGTTAGGGTTAGGGTTAGGGTTAGGGTTAGGGTTAGGGTTAGGGTTAGGGTTAGGGTTAGGGTTAGGGTTAGGGTTAGGGTTAGGGTTAGGGTTAGGGTTAGGGTTAGGGTTAGGGTTAGGGTTAGGGTTAGGGTTAGGGTTAGGGTTAGGGTTAGGGTTAGGGTTAGGGTTAGGGTTAGGGTTAGGGTTAGGGTTAGGGTTAGGGTTAGGGTTAGGGTTAGGGTTAGGGTTAGGGTTAGGGTTAGGGTTAGGGTTAGGGTTAGGGTTAGGGTTAGGGTTAGGGTTAGGGTTAGGGTTAGGGTTAGGGTTAGGGTTAGGGTTAGGGTTAGGGTTAGGGTTAGGGTTAGGGTTAGGGTTAGGGTTAGGGTTAGGGTTAGGGTTAGGGTTAGGGTTAGGGTTAGGGTTAGGGTTAGGGTTAGGGTTAGGGTTAGGGTTAGGGTTAGGGTTAGGGTTAGGGTTAGGGTTAGGGTTAGGGTTAGGGTTAGGGTTAGGGTTAGGGTTAGGGTTAGGGTTAGGGTTAGGGTTAGGGTTAGGGTTAGGGTTAGGGTTAGGGTTAGGGTTAGGGTTAGGGTTAGGGTTAGGGTTAGGGTTAGGGTTAGGGTTAGGGTTAGGGTTAGGGTTAGGGTTAGGGTTAGGGTTAGGGTTAGGGTTAGGGTTAGGGTTAGGGTTAGGGTTAGGGTTAGGGTTAGGGTTAGGGTTAGGGTTAGGGTTAGGGTTAGGGTTAGGGTTAGGGTTAGGGTTAGGGTTAGGGTTAGGGTTAGGGTTAGGGTTAGGGTTAGGGTTAGGGTTAGGGTTAGGGTTAGGGTTAGGGTTAGGGTTAGGGTTAGGGTTAGGGTTAGGGTTAGGGTTAGGGTTAGGGTTAGGGTTAGGGTTAGGGTTAGGGTTAGGGTTAGGGTTAGGGTTAGGGTTAGGGTTAGGGTTAGGGTTAGGGTTAGGGTTAGGGTTAGGGTTAGGGTTAGGGTTAGGGTTAGGGTTAGGGTTAGGGTTAGGGTTAGGGTTAGGGTTAGGGTTAGGGTTAGGGTTAGGGTTAGGGTTAGGGTTAGGGTTAGGGTTAGGGTTAGGGTTAGGGTTAGGGTTAGGGTTAGGGTTAGGGTTAGGGTTAGGGTTAGGGTTAGGGTTAGGGTTAGGGTTAGGGTTAGGGTTAGGGTTAGGGTTAGGGTTAGGGTTAGGGTTAGGGTTAGGGTTAGGGTTAGGGTTAGGGTTAGGGTTAGGGTTAGGGTTAGGGTTAGGGTTAGGGTTAGGGTTAGGGTTAGGGTTAGGGTTAGGGTTAGGGTTAGGGTTAGGGTTAGGGTTAGGGTTAGGGTTAGGGTTAGGGTTAGGGTTAGGGTTAGGGTTAGGGTTAGGGTTAGGGTTAGGGTTAGGGTTAGGGTTAGGGTTAGGGTTAGGGTTAGGGTTAGGGTTAGGGTTAGGGTTAGGGTTAGGGTTAGGGTTAGGGTTAGGGTTAGGGTTAGGGTTAGGGTTAGGGTTAGGGTTAGGGTTAGGGTTAGGGTTAGGGTTAGGGTTAGGGTTAGGGTTAGGGTTAGGGTTAGGGTTAGGGTTAGGGTTAGGGTTAGGGTTAGGGTTAGGGTTAGGGTTAGGGTTAGGGTTAGGGTTAGGGTTAGGGTTAGGGTTAGGGTTAGGGTTAGGGTTAGGGTTAGGGTTAGGGTTAGGGTTAGGGTTAGGGTTAGGGTTAGGGTTAGGGTTAGGGTTAGGGTTAGGGTTAGGGTTAGGGTTAGGGTTAGGGTTAGGGTTAGGGTTAGGGTTAGGGTTAGGGTTAGGGTTAGGGTTAGGGTTAGGGTTAGGGTTAGGGTTAGGGTTAGGGTTAGGGTTAGGGTTAGGGTTAGGGTTAGGGTTAGGGTTAGGGTTAGGGTTAGGGTTAGGGTTAGGGTTAGGGTTAGGGTTAGGGTTAGGGTTAGGGTTAGGGTTAGGGTTAGGGTTAGGGTTAGGGTTAGGGTTAGGGTTAGGGTTAGGGTTAGGGTTAGGGTTAGGGTTAGGGTTAGGGTTAGGGTTAGGGTTAGGGTTAGGGTTAGGGTTAGGGTTAGGGTTAGGGTTAGGGTTAGGGTTAGGGTTAGGGTTAGGGTTAGGGTTAGGGTTAGGGTTAGGGTTAGGGTTAGGGTTAGGGTTAGGGTTAGGGTTAGGGTTAGGGTTAGGGTTAGGGTTAGGGTTAGGGTTAGGGTTAGGGTTAGGGTTAGGGTTAGGGTTAGGGTTAGGGTTAGGGTTAGGGTTAGGGTTAGGGTTAGGGTTAGGGTTAGGGTTAGGGTTAGGGTTAGGGTTAGGGTTAGGGTTAGGGTTAGGGTTAGGGTTAGGGTTAGGGTTAGGGTTAGGGTTAGGGTTAGGGTTAGGGTTAGGGTTAGGGTTAGGGTTAGGGTTAGGGTTAGGGTTAGGGTTAGGGTTAGGGTTAGGGTTAGGGTTAGGGTTAGGGTTAGGGTTAGGGTTAGGGTTAGGGTTAGGGTTAGGGTTAGGGTTAGGGTTAGGGTTAGGGTTAGGGTTAGGGTTAGGGTTAGGGTTAGGGTTAGGGTTAGGGTTAGGGTTAGGGTTAGGGTTAGGGTTAGGAGGTTAGGGTTAGGGTTAGGGTTAGGGTTAGGGTTAGGGTTAGGGTTAGGGTTAGGGTTAGGGTTAGGGTTAGGGTTAGGGTTAGGGTTAGGGTTAGGGTTAGGGTTAGGGTTAGGGTTAGGGTTAGGGTTAGGGTTAGGGTTAGGGTTAGGGTTAGGGTTAGGGTTAGGGTTAGGGTTAGGGTTAGGGTTAGGGTTAGGGTTAGGGTTAGGGTTAGGGTTAGGGTTAGGGTTAGGGTTAGGGTTAGGGTTAGGGTTAGGGTTAGGGTTAGGGTTAGGGTTAGGGTTAGGGTTAGGGTTAGGGTTAGGGTTAGGGTTAGGGTTAGGGTTAGGGTTAGGGTTAGGGTTAGGGTTAGGGTTAGGGTTAGGGTTAGGGTTAGGGTTAGGGTTAGGGTTAGGGTTAGGGTTAGGGTTAGGGTTAGGGTTAGGGTTAGGGTTAGGGTTAGGGTTAGGGTTAGGGTTAGGGTTAGGGTTAGGGTTAGGGTTAGGGTTAGGGTTAGGGTTAGGGTTAGGGTTAGGGTTAGGGTTAGGGTTAGGGTTAGGGTTAGGGTTAGGGTTAGGGTTAGGGTTAGGGTTAGGGTTAGGGTTAGGGTTAGGGTTAGGGTTAGGGTTAGGGTTAGGGTTAGGGTTAGGGTTAGGGTTAGGGTTAGGGTTAGGGTTAGGGTTAGGGTTAGGGTTAGGGTTAGGGTTAGGGTTAGGGTTAGGGTTAGGGTTAGGGTTAGGGTTAGGGTTAGGGTTAGGGTTAGGGTTAGGGTTAGGGTTAGGGTTAGGGTTAGGGTTAGGGTTAGGGTTAGGGTTAGGGTTAGGGTTAGGGTTAGGGTTAGGGTTAGGGTTAGGGTTAGGGTTAGGGTTAGGGTTAGGGTTAGGGTTAGGGTTAGGGTTAGGGTTAGGGTTAGGGTTAGGGTTAGGGTTAGGGTTAGGGTTAGGGTTAGGGTTAGGGTTAGGGTTAGGGTTAGGGTTAGGGTTAGGGTTAGGGTTAGGGTTAGGGTTAGGGTTAGGGTTAGGGTTAGGGTTAGGGTTAGGGTTAGGGTTAGGGTTAGGGTTAGGGTTAGGGTTAGGGTTAGGGTTAGGGTTAGGGTTAGGGTTAGGGTTAGGGTTAGGGTTAGGGTTAGGGTTAGGGTTAGGGTTAGGGTTAGGGTTAGGGTTAGGGTTAGGGTTAGGGTTAGGGTTAGGGTTAGGGTTAGGGTTAGGGTTAGGGTTAGGGTTAGGGTTAGGGTTAGGGTTAGGGTTAGGGTTAGGGTTAGGGTTAGGGTTAGGGTTAGGGTTAGGGTTAGGGTTAGGGTTAGGGTTAGGGTTAGGGTTAGGGTTAGGGTTAGGGTTAGGGTTAGGGTTAGGGTTAGGGTTAGGGTTAGGGTTAGGGTTAGGGTTAGGGTTAGGGTTAGGGTTAGGGTTAGGGTTAGGGTTAGGGTTAGGGTTAGGGTTAGGGTTAGGGTTAGGGTTAGGGTTAGGGTTAGGGTTAGGGTTAGGGTTAGGGTTAGGGTTAGGGTTAGGGTTAGGGTTAGGGTTAGGGTTAGGGTTAGGGTTAGGGTTAGGGTTAGGGTTAGGGTTAGGGTTAGGGTTAGGGTTAG
>NW_028283719.1:300000-381114 GCF_059441095.1 Idiotropiscis lumnitzeri | reverse complement strand
AAATTTGAGGTGTTACAGCAGCAAAGATATAGCTCACACAGAGTCGGCGGCGTAATGTAGCCGTTAATGTATAACATTAGCAGCAGACATTCATAAAAAGCATGCAAATATACACAGTATAAACGTATCTAAGTGTAAGGAAACACTCCTAATGTCTGTCCATTATACAGAGGGGAAAATGCTGTAATGATAAAAACTACTGAATCTACTACTGAAACCATTTATAGGTCCTATTTGGGTTATGTGTGGGCTAAGTGGGCATGGGTTAGAACTGGTCAACCATGTGAGGGTCTCATATGGGCTGTATATGGGCCAAGTGGGCATGGGTTAGAGCTGGTCAACCATGTCTGGGTCCTATTTGGGTTATGTGTGGGCTAAGTGGGCATGGGTTAGAAGTGGTCACCATTTATCGGTCCTGTTTGGGTTATGTGTGGGATAAGTGGGCATAGGTTAGAGCTGGTCAACCATGTCTGGGTCCTGTATGGGTTATAGATGAGCTAAGCGGGCATGGGTTTGAAAATTTGTTCTGGAGCCTTTTTGATATTTAATGCATGCTATGCTAATAGTAACCACCCTGAAGACTATTCTCAGTAGTTCTATTCAATGGATGCCAAAACGATAGAGACATGGCCATGGAGCCTATGCTGCGAGATTGTGAAAGGACTAAAATAAGTGTAGGATTTTTGAGGACCAGAAGTCAGCTTTTATTAGGTTTGACATTGATTTAACTTATGGAACAATGCAAATTATGGTCGGGTTGTTGTTGGACTTTTTCCGCTTTTGACTAAGGGACGGGTGTTTTTATTTTCTGGGACTCTTTAGAACAAGCGGCACGGTGGCGGACTGGTTAGCAAGTCCGCATCACAGTACAGAAGTGCAAGGTTCTCCCTGTGCCTGCTAGGGTTTTCGCCGGTTTCCTCCCACTTTCCAAAAACATCCATGATAGGTTGATTGGTCACTGGTCCAAGGTCTGAGTGTGAGAGCGGATGGTTGCTTGTCTCTGTGTGCCCTGCGATTGACTGGCAACCAGTTCAGGGTGTACCCTGTCGACTGCCCGAAGACAGCTGGGATAGGCTCCAGCACTCCCGGGGACCCTTGTGAGGACAAGAAGCAGTACAGAGGATTGATTGATTTATTAAAATTAAAATTAAATTCATGTATTTATCTATGCTAAATTTAACAAGGCTGGACGTTATATTTTGTGAATTTACATGTACCCCCAACTGTGACTTAATAACCCTTAAGGGACAAGATAACATTTTATAATATACCAGACAGCTAAGATTGTCATCTATGAACTATTTGACAAGGCAGGTCCAGCATTGTCAGCCACATCCAACAGTCAACACAGTTACTTTTTTTTAAATAAACAAAATCAACATTATTAATTAATGTTATTTTATTAATTCTGTATGCTGTGAAAGATCTTTATTCAAAGTATATTTGAAGTTATTTCTACCTTATTGCTTGATTTTTGTAGATTCAAGTTGGAGTTGTCAAAATTACAGATTCTTTTGAAGGCAGCATATTCAAACTGTGAGAAAAGGAGCGAATGCAAGCTACGCGGTCTTTGAGGTGCGGCAGAAGAGCTGAAAGCACGGTGAGTCCCGAACGATAATTGAATTAATTAATTAATCTTGGGTAAATGTCTGGCTCTCATTTTTTAGACTTACTTTACAATGTGTTTTGTAATTTTTCAAGGTTGCCTGTGTTGGAAAACTGCTTGGTGCGTTAGCTAAAACACAGTATGCTAAAATGATAAGTGACGAGAACACAGAGGGTATATCAACAACGTACGTACTCGAATTATTTTGGGGAAAACTTAAGTACATTATAATCACCCTTTTAATAATACTGATAAGCGTTGTGTGTTTTATTTATTTTTATGAGGACCTTTACAACGAGCTACATATTGTTAGCATTGGGCCTACGACGCTAAACACAGTGTCCCTCGATCTCTCTCCAAAATTCTCCAAAAGACTTAAGCTTTCACTCAAATTAATACAATCTACTCCACTAGCTCATTTAAGGCTTTTTTGTGATGTGTTTGATTTGGGTAAGTAAAGCAAAACATATTAACTGTTGAATGTTGCCTGTTATTTAAATAATAGAAATTCAAGATGAAAGTTGAACAGATATTGAAATGCTAGATTGGCTCATTCAGAATCATGCCACAATGTGCTTTGTATGTTTTGTGTGTGGGTTTATCAAGCTCTAATTCAATGCAGTGTCCAAAACGAGCGCGCATAATTGTTGGATGAATGTTGGTTAATAGAGTCAGATAATAGTTAAAATTCCAACAGTTGAACAGATGTTGAAATGCTAGATTGGCTCATTCAGAATCATGCCACAATGTGCTTTGTATGTTTTGTGTGTAGGCTTATCAAGCTCTAATTCAATGCAGTGTTGAGCTGCATTTGAGAGGAACTACGTAAGTAACTAATGTGGATAAATTGTGACTTCTTTGTGTACTTTTATTTTGAATATTCAAATTTTGTGGGTAAAGGTTAGAGAAAATAAGTTAAAAATGAGAGCTGTACAGGTATTTAAGTTTTTGGTTTGTAAAATACCCGAATGTGGGTTTCAGCAGGTGAGGCAATGATTGGACAGAGCAAAAGCTATGCTCCAAAATAGAAGTGATTACACCTTCACTAGACTAACCTGCAGCTAATTACATAATTATAAAATTAACACTTTAACCTGGCTTCCCCATCACAGATGTATTCTTTTAAATGCAAAGCTTTTTGTTCTAGCTTTTGTTGTTAAATGACATTCATGCCCAAGTGTCTATGCATCCATTGCAGGGATGTTTTCTCAAGTGACGAGTCTGAAGCCTGTGATGACGAAGTACCATCTACACCTCCCCATGGATTGTCACAGAGAAAAAGCTTCCTAACCAAGAGAGGCGCTGCAGAAGGTCCTTGAGTACGTCCAACGTGTTGAGTCTGTGAGTCTACTGCAGGATCTAATGCAGGTATGAAAATGATGAAATTTTAATGTATTATCTTCAAAATTATAAATAATTATTTAATTTCTTGAAATATAAAATTAGGTACCCTAAACCCAAGTAGGAACCCCAGTCCCAGTACATTCCTGATTCTGGAGCTACAGAGATCAAACCATCCTACTGTATCACTAAATAGCCCCACCTCTAAAACCCTGATTCGGAAGGCCGAGTTGAAAGACTTCAGAGTTCAAGATGGTCAACTGCAACTATGATAAGCCGAATGTGTTCACCCCAAGTCGGAAACTGAGAAAAAGACTCAATTTTCACATGATTTCAGTCCCTTCTATATTTAAAAGAATGTATTGGGGCTCTAAAAATGTGAAATATTTTTACAAGTATTTCTTTTACTACTCATAGGCAGTTTCATAATAATAGTACAATTTGGCATCGTGTATTGTTTTTTGGTTCCATTCAAAATGCACAAGACGTATAGACATATTTTGTTTGTGGATCGCTGCAGCATCACACGAGCGCACAGAGACAAACGTGGCAGCAACTTAAAACAATTAAAATATCGAATCGAAATCGGGAACTGAAAATCAAAAATCGAATCGGGGCTTGAGTGAATCGTTACCTCCCTAATCATAATCATTTTGGTAGAATGTTGGGCTCTTGCCCTTTGAGTGTATATGGCGTTACCGAAGCTGTTCACTTAATCGACAATTCCTTTCCTGTGACGTTTATCATACCCAGTTTAACTGCCAAAATATTTTTAAGTGTGTGATGATTATCTGGATCGAGTGACACCCATGTTATAATGGTTGCAGGTATTGGTGGATTGGACGATAGTGTCAGAACAATGATGGCGTTCATCATGACAAATCCTCTGTCTCTGAAGTACAATCTCTTTGGACATCGTAGCAAGAACAAGCGCCGAGACCTGCCTTTTTCTGATGTTCTATACGGTAATATATTTTTTTTTTAAGGGATTGTGGTGTGAAGACATTTCAGCATGTCCCATAAGGTTTCACAATCATTAAATAGCTTTACTAAGTTGGCTTCTTGTCTTTTTTGTTTTAGGAGCACTGAAAAGGAATGGAGCCACAAAGGACATCAACGAGAAGGACACAGGCAACCCTGTCCAAGTGGTTCATGGGAGCTTGTGATCAAGGTGGGAATAGGGCAGTTCGAGCTCGGAGATCTCAAGGCAACTGTCAGGTTTAAAACGTCCTGACGCCATTTTTAGACTGAAGGTGGCATAAATCCAGACCAAACCAGTTAGAGTTTTGTTTTTGACCATTCGCGAATGGGAGAGGAAGTCAGGAGGTGAAGCAGGCGTCTTGCCAGTTCAATCTCGCGCACTCTCTCTCACTCTCTACCACCCGTTCGGTCTTTTATCAGCAACCTAAGCAGACAATGGAGGTCTGTCTGAAATTCTAGCAGGCAGGCAGGAAGCAATCAACCACAGTAGTCAGTCAGGAATTCGAAACTAAAGTGTGTGCGTGTGTTCCAGTTGTGCGCGTGTGTGCTAAAGCAATAATGTGAGTGTCTGTGTGTGTGCGCAATTATAACTGATACAAATAGTGTATAAAAACATGATTAGAAATACACAAACTATTTACATATCCTCATCCCATCTCACATTCACCCGTTTGTGGGTTTAAATCATGTCCTTACGGCTTTAAGACAGATCATCATAATGAAATCATACAACAGTGTGGTCATCCGTGGAGGGGCGAAAACCCTCAGTAGGGACAAAATTCCCCTCCTCCCTTCCGGCGTGGAACGAGATTCTCATGGTATGTTGGTCACTTGGGAATAAAACATAAAAAAACTTCAATATACCTAGTGAAAAATAACAAAACTGTCTCCACGCAGAGTTTGTCTCCACGCAGAGCTTGTCTCTGCGGCGACTTGATGGAGGCCCTTGCCTCGTTGTAGGAGGGGACAGCCGTCTTTACCTCCCGGATCTTCGTGTGTGGTGTATGTGTGTGCATGTGTGGGGGCAGGGGCAAAAGGGTCCATGTGTTATTTAGGTTTCAGTGTCCAGTTCGAGTTTGTCATTGTCCAGTTCGAATTCGTCATTCTCAACATCAATCAGGTTGTAATGGTACATTTGGGCAACAAACATGCAGTTAATAATCATCTTTGTCATAAGAATAATGCAACATGAACAGACTACACATAACAAAAATGAAAACCATAATTATCCCGATATATTGTCTTTCAAATTCTTCGTAGTGGTCATAACATCAATAATTGTTTCATTTTATTAAAAATGTAAATGCAGTAATGTTCTCCAATCAAGGCTAAAATTCTTTATGTACGTCATTAATTTCCAAACAATATCTAATCTTTTTGTTCTGTGGCTTCAACATTCGTATCTGTGGCTGGTTGTGCGGTTCCGATGTGCGTGTGGTCCGATATTGTGACTCAGGTGGGCTCCTGTTCGAGGGATTCGCGTTGCTCGGCCTTTAGCTGGAAACCGGAGAAGCTTGTACTGCAACTGGTGGATCCAGCTGCCACGCCCCGCGACCTTTGCTGCCGTCGGGGTCACTGCAATCATCTGGCGAGGGCCATCTCAGCATTCACTTGTCCCAACGAAGTCGTTTCAGCACCTTGAAGAAGAGTTGGTCTCCCACACGGACGTGATTTCTCTGTGGATCAGAACACACTGACCAGTAATTGCGTCTTTTTTTTTTTTTTCTTTTTGGTCAAAACATGTTTCCCATGTGGACTGGGACTGATGTGCCAGTCGCTGGTGGTTCTGATGAACCTGAGAGTCGATAGGGGATAGTGTCCTAACTTCGGCTGGCACTATCCTCATTGTTGTGATTGAAACACAGTCTGGTCATTGTCTCCTTTTTTTCCCTCATTGTCTTGATAAGTCTGCCCTTAACAGTCCCATTAGTGCGTTCCACAAGTCCTGCAGACTGTATGCACAATGACGCTTTGAGTCAATTTTGCAACAACTGTCCCACTTGTTACAACATCATTCACAAAATGCATAATTTTCACTTCAAATCACTTCTTGAAATTCCAAATGTCAGGATAATTTGTGTTAGGTTGAAGATGTATTTTATCCCATATTTTACTCTATTAGTATTGCAAAAGAATTGTTCCACAGCGTGACCCATGTTTGACCATATGGATGAGAAGACTTCACAGAGAAGCGGATGCCTGAAGACTGGATCAACGTCTGCAACATCAAAGGAGGTGTGCTGAGACACACCTCTGAAACAAAAGGACTGAGACTTTAGTACCAGAGCACTAAAAGGGCATATCTGCCTTTTCAATCAGTGGATGACTGCCATTGATGTCTGTCTTTCCTCTTGTGTCTGAGATGTTTACATGTTCCTGCTGGTGCTCCCCCCTTCATCCCTTAGTGCAAATACATTGTATTGTTAGGGACTTCCCTAATAAAATAGAGGGCTCGGCGGAGTGTGCTCCAGAACGAATTTGGAGATGTAACTGAGCACACCTCCGTTCGTTCTCCTCGCGAGTAAAAGATCAACTCTTGTCTTCCTTCCATTCATTTAGCCTATGTTCAGTGAATGCTTAGGTGATTGAACCTGACAATTTGATTACACAACACTTTTTCCAACTGTTTTAGCATCAACATATGTTGTCGGAAACAACTTAATCCATTTTGAAAACATATGAATTACAACCAAACAATATTGCATCTCAAACAAATAACACTGTCTAAAAAAAAGTTTTTTGTTGAAAAGTCTGTATGTGGGAACAATTTCATATCATACTACCCCTCTCTTGACACATGGTTATGCTCGTGTGTCACTCTTATTACTTTTCCAATCAATGAATTAGGCAGCCAGGATTTGCCATCTGCCAATTTGCTGATCCTGTCCTCAGCAATGTTTGCACCTTTGTTCTCCCAATGTGTGCGTTCAATTACTGGTACCTTTTTCCCTGGCGTGGGATCAAATTGTCAAGTTGATTTTCTGCGTGTGGGGGTGTGTTCATTTTCCCTTTTAGCTGCGCTGTGTCGATATAAAGGCGAGGCAGTTTCCAATTGTAATTGTGTCATTTTCTGTTAAGTGAATTTTGCGTTCACAAATAACTATTTTAGACGTGCTTTATGCACAACTTTTCTTTTCCTGTTGTGGTTTTTAAAGCCCAATGTCGACAGAACGCATGAACATTTATCTTGACTGTCAGTCCACATTGTAACCATACAACTCATACAAGATGGGAAACCCCAAATTTTAATTAGCTCACACCCGCCTACGCTCTTCCTGCTTATCCTAACAATCTCTTATCCGTTGGTATCACAATGTTAGTACTCCCATCGCATAAAAGTCAGTTTGATTTCAGGCTGCGACCTTGGTTCTCAAACACTTTTACTTCTTATCAGTCTGGAATGCGCACCTGGTCTGTGTTACAAGTCTGAGTTCCTCCAGTCGGGAGGAAGGTCAAGTCGCGGTTTGGTGATAATTTGGACGGCTCCACAGTCGTGTGGCGCCTCCTAGATGATGCGGGGAAAAAATGACGCTGGGCTGAAATGCACCGCAACTTATCAGTATAATGTGTCCCTGTGACAATTAGGCCGGCGTGCAATGTGAATGTGGTGGGAAAAGAATGTAATTTTTTGATTCCTTAAAGCAGCAGTGAAAGCTCTTAATCACACTCTAAGTGGTTCTCTGCCACGAAATCCAAATTGTTGTGACTAAATATGCAAATGAATTCATTTTGCCCTGGTTCCTGCAGTAACCCAGGCTAATGAAGTCATTTTTTGCAGTCACTGTTTTGCTCAAATGGCTTATAATAATTTGGTAGTGCGTTAAGATGCTTTGTCGATACAATCTTGTAGTGTATCTTCACAAGTTCCAACATACACAACCCATTCCATGGCCATGACGATACTGTTTTAAAGATTACCAAGGCTTGTTGGACCTTTCTCTGCCACATAAATTACAGCCCTGAGAGGCACCGGGCCTCAACTTTATCTATGAAGGGTCAGGGATTTAATGGGGGTCACCGAGGCGTCCCAAGGAAAGTTTTTACAGAAAAGTGGTCTGGCAATATCTTTTCTCTTTCTTATCACTGACAATGCGCCCCTTTAAAGTTTTGACGTTTGTTTGAATTCGCCCGTGCTTATTAATTCTATTGAAGTCCAATTTTGCCAGTGTATCACGGCCTAATGAGTAAAACGCATGTTGATGTAGAACTCCTTCTACACACACTTTTATGTTTGACTTTTTACGTCACGTGATCCTCCATTGCTACCACATCTCGTCCTGAAAAGTTAATGTTTTGTAACAAGACTTACTGCTTCCTCCTTTCTTTCTTTTCTTTTTCCTTCCTTCTGCCCAACACGTTCATGCTTTCTGTGCATAATTTAGAATTTTCTTTTCCATTTTACAAGTTGGCCAATTTAAATTAGGTTGTTTTATTTGAAAAGCCTGTAATTCTCTTTTTTTTCCCCTTTTCACCTAATCACAAATTTCTTATCACAAAAATGAACATGTTAATTCTATTTTATTTCCTATTTTTCCAATCTTGTGACTCATTTCACTTCAACCAGTTCTACCTTAAAGTGGACAAGTACACATCAATGTTTTTTGTAGTTTCTATTTTCTTCTCTGCTTTAATGAAAATTATAGCCCTTCTAGCCAAATTTTTCCTGTGTCATTTCTATCTCTGCATTTCATTCCATTTCTGGCCTACCTTAATACTAAAACAAAAATGCTCTTTCAAAAATTAAAACTATCTAAAACTAGTGATGGCAAAATGAAGCCCCATAAAGCAGCCAAGCCCTGCAGGGAAATACTTCACACACGAATGGGCTTCGAGATGCTTCATTTTTCTTGACTACGCCATCCCATGGACAGAAAAATGTATAACATGCTTGGTGCATGCAATAAAATGGTGAGCTGTAAATCATGCTCTGCCCACCAAACAATATGTATTTGAAGAGTGATTTTAATTGTTCTGTTTTACTTTGTCTTCTAACTTCTCCAATATTCAGACAGCTCCGCCGAGACCAACGTTTCACCCCCACACTGATATAAAATGGACCCAACCGTTTGGGTCTCTTTCCAAATTTGGTACCAAAGCCTCCCCCACAGTGCGGCAGCTATCTTGAATTGGCCCGTTCCCAGAAAGTTTTACTTCATTCAGTGTCATTCAGTATTATTCAAAATCTTTCAGTGTCATTCCAAATCATTCAATGTCATTCACAATCTTTCCACATCCTTCCACCTTCCATCGTTCAGTGTCATTCCACATTCTCTTTCATATATAACATAACATAACAATAACATAATCCTGGGTCAGCAGACACCTAATTAATGTGTTAATACATGATACATTTTTCTATAAGCAACCCTTATGATTGTAACGTATTTTTAATTCTTTCTAGGCGGGAACTGTCCGAACAAAAAATTCATGCAATTTGTAATTAGACACTTTGTCATACAAAAAGTCACTCAGGGCAAGAGAAAAAAAATTGTCACTTGCCCAAGTTGGGCAAGTAATTTGGCCACTCGGGCAAGGCAAATTTTAGTGGCACTTGCCCTATGGGCAAGCAGTTTTTAAAGTTAACTTCGAACCCTGTGATGGTGTCTTGTGACCTGTCTTTATCAGCTGATGTTCCATGAAGGCGTGCCTTACCTGTCACAAGAATGAAGGCAAGTCACGCCCCCCGCTGTCCATTCACTCCGCCAAGACGCTGCTCCAGGTGGTAGAGAGGATGAAGGCTCCCTTGTCTCTGTTCATGGTTTTTATGCCTCGCTTGCAGATCTCAATGGCCTCTCTGATCCAGCGCTGTAGTTTGTTCTCTTCTGTGCGGATGACCCTGCCCTTCTCCCGGTCCATGATGTGGTTTTCCCTTTTGCAGTGGTCAGTGATTGCTGATTTGTAAAGTTCATGTTGTGCTTGTTCTTTTACTGCTCTGATTTTTTAATTTTTTTGACAGGTAAGTCACACCCTCATGGAACATCAGCTGATAAAGACTGGTCTCAAGACACCATCATGCGACACTCTGAAGAAGGCGAAAGACTCGCTGAAACATGTCAGGTAAAAAATTAACCTAAAACATAAATGTCTGCTTTTAATGAATCAGTCAAATATCAATAATAAGAAGACAAAATGAACCTAATACAAATAAATGAATGCTTAATAACTCCCCTGCACATGCTCCTAAAAATCCAAACCTTCACCTGTAAATAAAACGTCCCGACCTGAAGACATCTTAATGTTATTATTTTGTTTTACACACAGCGCCGCCAAGTGGAATCAAAAATTTGTTTTTATTTAAATTTTCACGTACTGCACGGTGCCCTTCTGACGAATCCGACTGAAAATTAGTCAGAAAAGACTCAAGACAATGATCTTACTCTCTGCCGAATTTTGTGACGTTTTGGCAAAAGGCGTGGCTATTACGGTGCTGAAAAGTCCGATTGTACTTTGTGACAACAAAAGCTCCGGCAACATGACTCAGATGATCCTATCTTCTCGAAGTTGTACACATTTGAGGATACTTCAGCCCTGAAGACTTCTACCAACTTATTTTTCATCGTAGTAGTAGCGCCACCAACTGGTAAAAGCTAATACAAGTTATTTTCTTGGATGTTTTTCTCCGTGCAACTCAACAAGGTCGCCCTCATATATGCTCGGATTACTGTTTCGGCCATGAGGATGTCACAATACGAAATTCGTCCTTTTTCGTGAAAGGTTGTGGGAGTGGCATTGCACTGTTCGGCAATAAAACAACGCTGATTATGAGGTTGTAAATATGAACGACAACTCGTGAAACTTTACACACACATCAGGCCGAGCAAATTTATCAATATTTTATACGTTAGTTATGCAGCTTTTTTGAAATGGCTCGCCATGGCCCTCGAGAAATGTTCAAAAAAGCAACCCTGGTTGAGTGTTTCACCTCGCCTTTTGTAAATTTTATGGAGTACAGTGAACCCTCGGTTATCGCGGTTAATGGGGACCGAGACCACCCGCGAAAACTGAAAATCCGCGAAGTAGCGGCACACCTTCAAAAATGCTTAAAAAAAATACAATATATATAATAAATATATAAATATATATATATATATATATATATATATATATATATATATATATATATATATATATATATATACGGGGAGAGAGAGAGTGAAATTCATGTTATAACAAAAAAAACAAATTATTATTAAAACATATTATTTTTTAATTCCCCAGCCATTCTTTTTGTATTTATTTAATTACTCCGACTTTTACCTGCTGGTACGCCGTCCGGTGTACCCTGTGAAATGAAAGGTGGCATTCTTTATTTATTTATTCATTTATTCATTCATAACTGACAGCCTCGCGCTCCGCTCGTGCCCGGGCGGAAGAGGTGCTCCAATTCGGCTTAACTGTGACACACGCCCGCCCTCCTCCCCCGGAACTTCCATTCGGTTAAACTTAGGGGCCGCTTGGCACCGCCCGTGCCCGGGGAAGGTGCTCCTCTTCGGCTTACTGTGACGCGAGCATGCCCTCCTCCTCCGGAGCTTCCATTCAGTTAAACTTAGGGGCCGCTTGAAACCGCCCGTGCCCGGGGAAGGTGCTCCTCTTCGGCTTACTGTGACGCGAGCATCCCCTCCTCCTCCGGAGCTTCCATTCGGTTAAACTTAGGGGCCGCTTGGAACCGCCCGTGCCCGTGGAAGGTGCTCCTCTTCGGCTTACTGTGACGCGAGCATGCCCTCCTCCTCCGGAGCTTCCATTCGGTTAAACTTAGGGGCCGCTTGGCACCGCCCGTGCCCGGGGAAGGTGTTCCTCTACGGCTTAACTGCCACGCACGCCGGCCGGAGCTCTGGTACGGTCCAAACCGCGCGAAACGTCGCCACCGATCGTGTCCGGGGGAACGTGCTCTTCTTCGTCCACTCTCCTCTTCGCCCACGCTCTTCTTCGGCGCACGCCGGCCGTCTAACCGCTCCAGCGCCCCGTCGTGCCGCTCGGCGAAACTACAATGCCCCCGAATATTTTTTAGACCCGCGAAGCACTGAACCCGCGAAAGGTGAACCGCGAAGTAGCGAGGGTTCACTGTATGTATAAGACCAAGACCTACAAAAAAGTCTCTTGGAGCAATGAGCTAGGTTTTACAGGAAGTCGGCCATTTTTAATTTCCTTAAAAGGGGGCGGGTCACCACAATGGACTTTGTGTAGAAATTATTATTGGGGCCCGAGCAGCGACGGCGGCGAGGTCCCTATTGTTTTTGTAGAAATTATTATTAGGGCCCGAGCAGCGACCGCTACGAGGTCCCCATTGTTTTTGTGGAAATTATTATTATTTTTATTATTATTATTAGGGCCCGAGCAGTGACCGCTGCGAGGTCCCTATTGTTTTTCTAGAAATTGTTATTAGGGCCCGAGCTGCGACGGCTGCGAGGTCCCTATTGTTTTTGTAGAAAATATTATTACTTTTATTATTAATAATATTATTATTATTATTATTAGGGCCTGAGCAGCGACCGCTGCGAAGTCCCTATTGTTTTTGTAGAAATTATTATTATTATTATTTTTCCGATTGTTCGATCGCATTTTTGACCCCCGAAACATGCACAAAAACTCACCAAACTTGGCAGTCTCATCGGGCATGGCGAAAAATTTGATATTTTAACGTCTAATATGAACAGGAAGTGAGTTATGAATTTTTGAAAGTCCGACTTTTGCCCTTTTTTGCATGTTTACAGGGGTCATTCTTTTGCACCCTGATCCTAAAGGCTTCATCTGATTGCCTTAAAGTTCTGTCTGGAGCATCTTAAGACCTGGGACAAACACTGGGGCTAAAATTTTTTGTTTCCGAAATACTATATGACGGGGGCGGGGCTTCAAAGTTTTCACTTAAGATTTCCTTCGCCGCAATGGACAAAATGCTTAATAACTCTCCTGCACGTGCTGCTAAAAATCCAAAACTTCACATGTACATAAAGAGTCGGTACCTGAAGACATCTATATGTTTATATTCAGTTATACACCTTGCGCCAATCAATATAAATTTTTACATTTTGACGTACTGCACGGTGCCCTTTTAACGAATCCGATTGAAAATTGGCTAGAAAAGACTCAAGACATTGATCTTACTCTATCCCTATTTTTATGACTTTCCTTCAAAGGGCGTGGCTATTACGGTGCCGCAGATTCTGATTATTCTCCGTGGCAACAAAAGTTCCTGCAAAATGATTCAGATGATCCATCTTCTGGAAATCTTTCACATTTGAGGATATTCAGGCCCTGAAGACGGCTGCCAACTTATTTTTGATCGCAGTGGTAGCGCCACCAACTGGTTAAAACAAATACAAATTATTTTCGTTGATGTTTTTCTCCGGGCAGGTTAACAAAATCTACCTTATATTTGCTCGGATGAGTGTTTAGGCCTTGAGCATGTCACAATACGAAAGTCTTTCGCCTTCTTCAGAGTGTCACATGATGGTGTCTTGTGACCCGTCTTTATCAGTTGATGTTCCATGAGGGCGTGACTTACCTGTCACAAGAATGAAGGCAAGTCACGCCCCCCGCTGTCCGTTCACTCCGCCAAGATGCTGGTCCAGGTGGTAGAGAGGATGAAGGCTCCCTTGTCTCTGTTCATGGTTTTTATGCCTCGCTTGCAGATCTCAATGGCCTCTCTGATCCAGCGCTGTTGTTTGTTCTCTTCTGTGCGGATGACCCTGCCCTTCTCCCGGTCCATGATGTGGTTTTCCCTTTTGCAGTGGTCAGTGATTGCTGATTTGTAATGTTCATGTTGTGCTTGTTCTTTTACTGCTCTGATTTTTTCATTTTTTTGACAGGTAAGTCACACCCTCATGGAACATCAGCTCAAGACACCATCATGCGACACTCTGAAGAAGGCGAAAGACTCGCCGAAACATGTCAGGTAAAAAATTAACCTAAAACATAATTGTCTGCTTTTAATGAATCAGTCAAATATCAATAATAAGAAGACAAAATGAACCTAATACAAATAAATGAATGCTTAATAACTCCCCTGCACATGCTCCTAAAAATCCAAACCTTCACCTGTAAATAAAACGTCCCGACCTGAAGACATCTTAATGTTATTATTTTGTTATACACACAGTGCCGCCAAGTGGAATCAAAAATGTGTTTTTATTTTAATTTTCACGTACTGCACGGTGCCCTTTTGACGAATCCGACTGAAAATTAGTCAGAAAAGACTCAAGACAATGATCTTACTCTCTGCCGAATTTTGTGACGTTTTGGCAAAAGGCGTGGCTATTAAGGTGCTGAAAAGTCCGATTGTACTCTGTGGCAACAAAAGCTCCGGCAACATGACTCAGATGATCCTATCTTCTCGAAGTTGTACACATTTGAGGATACTTCAGCCCTGAAGACATCTACCAACTTATTTTACATCGTAGTAGTAGCGCCACCAACTGGTAAAAGCTAATACAAGTTATTTTCTTGGATGTTTTTCTCCGTGCAACTCAACAAGGTCGCCCTCATATATGCTCGGATGACTGTTTCGGCCATGAGGATGTCACAATACGAAATTCGTCCTTTTTCGTGAAAAGTTGTGGGAGTGGCATTGCACTGTTCGGCAATAAAACAAAGCTGATTATGAGGTTCTTAATATGAACGACAACTCGTAAAACTTTACACACACATCAGGCCGAGCAAATTTATCAATATTTTATACGTTAGTTGTGCAGCTTTTTTGAAATGGCTCGCCATGGCCCTCGAGAAATGTTAAAAAAAAGCAGCTCTGGTTGAGTGTTTCACCTCGCTTTTTGTAAATTTTATGGAGTACAGTGAACCCTCGGTTATCGCGGTTAATGGGGACCGAGACCACCCGCGAAAACTGAAAATCCGCGAAGTAGCGGCGCACCTTCAAAAATGCTTAAAAAAAATATACAATATATATAATAAATATATATATATATATATATATATATATATATATATATATATATATATATATATATATATATATATATATATATATATATATATATATATATATATATATATATATATATATATATATATATATATATATATATATATATACGGGGAGAGAGAGAGTGAAATTCATGTTATAACAAAAAAAACAAATTATTATTAAAACGTATTATTTTTTTATTCCCCAGCCATTCTTTTTGTATTTATTTAATTACTCCGACTTTTACCTGCTGGTACGCCGTCCGGTGTGCCCTGTGAAATGAAAGGTAGCATTCTTTATTTATTTATTCATTTATTCATTCATAACTGACAGCCTCGCGCTCCGCTCGTGCCCGGGCAGAAGAGGTGCTCCAATTCGGCTTAACTGTGACACACGCCCGCCCTCCTCCCCCGGAGCTTCCATTCGGTTAAACTTAGGGGCCGCTTGGCACCGCCGTGCCCGGGGAAGGTGCTCCTCTTCGGCTTACTGTGACGCGAGCATGCCCTCCTCCTCCGGAGCTTCCATTCGGTTAAACTTAGGGGCCGCTTGGAACCGCCCGTGCCCGGGGAAGGTGCTCCTCTTCGGCTTACTGTGACGCGAGCATGCCCTCCTCCTCCGGAGCTTCCATTCGGTTAAACTTAGGGGCCGCTTGGAACCGCCCGTGCCCGAGGAAGGTGCTCCTCTTCGGCTTACTGTGACGCGAACATGCCCTCCTCCTCCGGAGCTTCCATTCGGTTAAACTTAGGGGCCGCTTGGCACCGCCCGTGCCCGGGGAAGGTGCTCCTCTACGGCTTAACTGCCACACACGCCGGCCGGAGCTCTGGTACGGTCCGAACCGCGCGAAACGTCGCCACCGATCGTGTCCGGGGGAACGTGCTCTTCTTCGTCCACTCTCCTCTTCGCCCACGCTCTTCTTCGGCGCACGCCGGCCGTCTAACCGCTCCAGCGCCCCGTCGTGCCGCTTGGCGAAACTACAATGCCCCCGAATATTTTTTAGACCCGCGAAGCACTGAACCCGCGAAAGGTGAACCGCGAAGTAGCGAGGGTTCACTGTATGTATAAGACCAAGACCTACAAAAAAGTCTCTTGGAGCAATGAGCTAGGTTTTACAGGAAGTCGGCCATTTTGAATTTACTTAAAAGGGGGCGGGTCACCACAATGGACTTTGTGTAGAAATTATTATTGGGGCCCGAGCAGCGACCGCGGCGAGGTCCCTATTGTTTTTGTCGAAAATATTATTACTTTTATTATTATTATTATTATTATTATTATTAGGGCCTGAGCAGCGACCGCTGCGAAGTCCCTATTGTTTTTGTAGAAATTAGTATTATTATTATTTTTCCGATTGTTCGATCGCATTTTTGACCCCCGAAACATGCACAAAAACTCACCAAACTTGGCAGTCTCATCGGGCATGGCGAAAAATTTTATATTTTTTAACGTCTAATATGAACAGGAAGTGAGTTATGAATTTTTGAAAGTCCGACTTTTGCCCTTTTTTGCATGTTTACAGGGGTCATTCTTTTGCACCCTGATCCTAAAGGCTTCATCTGATTGCCTTAAAGTTCTGTCTGGAGCATCTTAAGACCTGGGACAAACACTGGGGCTAAAATTTTTTGTTTCCGAAATACTATATGACGGGGGCGGGGCTTCAAAGTTTTCACTTAAGATTTCCTTCGCCGCAATGGACAAAATGCTTAATAACTCTCCTGCACATGCTGCTAAAAATCCAAAACTTCACATGTACATAAAGAGTCGGTACCTGAAGACATCTATATGTTTATATTCAGTTATACACCTTGCGCCAATCAATATCAATTTTTACATTTTGACGTACTGCACGGTGCCCTTTTAACGAATCCGATTGAAAATTGGCTAGAAAAGACTCAAGACATTGATCTTACTCTATCCCTATTTTTATGACTTTCCTTCAAAGGGCGTGGCTATTACGGTGCCGCAGATTCTGATTATTCTCCGTGGCAACAAAAGTTCCTGCAAAATGATTCAGATGATCCATCTTCTGGAAATCTTTCACATTTGAGGATATTCAGGCCCTGAAGACGGCTGCCAACTTATTTTTGATCGCAGTGGTAGTGCCACCAACTGGTTAAAACAAATACAAATTATTTTTGTTGATGTTTTTCTCCGGGCAAGTGAACAAAATCTACCTTATATTTGCTCGGATGAGTGTTTAGGCCTTGAGCATGTCACAATACGAAAGTCTTTCGCCTTCTTCAGAGTGTCACATGATGCTGTCTTGTGACCCGTCTTTATCAGCTGATGTTCCATGAGGGCGTGACTTACCTGTCACAAGAATGAAGGCAAGTCACGCCCCCCGCTGTCCGTTCACTCCGCCAAGATGCTGGTCCAGGTGGTAGAGAGGATGAAGGCTCCCTTGTCTCTGTTCATGGTTTTTATGCCTCGCTTGCAGATCTCAATGGCCTCTCTGATCCAGCGCTGTTGTTTGTTCTCTTCTGTGCGGATGACCCTGCCCTTCTCCAGGTCCATGATGTGGTTTTCCCTTTTGCAGTGGTCAGTGATTGCTGATTTGTAATGTTCATGTTGTGCTTGTTCTTTTACTGCTCTGATTTTTTTCATTTTTTTGACAGGTAAGTCACACCCTCATGGAACATCAGCTCAAGACACCATCATGCGACACTCTGAAGAAGGCGAAAGACTCGCCGAAACATGTCAGGTAAAAAATTAACCTAAAACATAATTGTCTGCTTTTAATGAATCAGTCAAATATCAATAATAAGAAGACAAAATGAACCTAATACAAATAAATGAATGCTTAATAACTCCCCTGCACATGCTCCTAAAAATCCAAACCTTCACCTGTAAATAAAACGTCCCGACCTGAAGACATCTTAATGTTATTATTTTGTTATACACACAGTGCCGCCAAGTGGAATCAAAAATTTGTTTTTATTTTAATTTTCACGTACTGCACGGTGCCCTTTTGACGAATCCGACTGAAAATGAGTCAGAAAAGACTCAAGACAATGATCTTACTCTCTGCCGAATTTTGTGACGTTTTGGCAAAAGGCGTGGCTATTAAGGTGCTGAAAAGTCCGATTGTACTCTGTGGCAACAAAAGCTCCGGCAACATGACTCAGATGATCCTATCTTCTCGAAGTTGTACACATTTGAGGATACTTCAGCCCTGAAGACATCTACCAACTTATTTTACATCGTAGTAGTAGCGCCACCAACTGGTAAAAGCTAATACAAGTTATTTTCTTGGATGTTTTTCTCCGTGCAACTCAACAAGGTCGCCCTCATATATGCTCGGATGACTGTTTCGGCCATGAGGATGTCACAATACGAAATTCGTCCTTTTTCATGAAAAGTTGTGGGAGTGGCATTGCACTGTTCGTCAATAAAACAAAGCTGATTATGAGGTTCTAAATATGAACGACAACTCGTAAAACTTTACACACACATCAGGCCGAGCAAATTTATCAATATTTTATACGTTAGTTGTGCAGCTTTTTTTAAATGGCTCGCCATGGCCCTCGAGAAATGTTAAAAAAAGCAGCTCTGGTTGAGTGTTTCACCTCGCTTTTTGTAAATTTTATGGAGTACAGTGAACCCTCGGTTATCGCGGTTAACGGGGACCGAGACCACCCGCGAAAACTGAAAATCCGCGAAGTAGCGGCGCACCTTCAAAAATGCTTAAAAAAATATACAATATATATAATAAATATATATATATATATATATATATATATATATATATATACGGGGAGAGAGAGAGTGAAATTCATGTTATAACAAAAAAACCAAATTATTATTAAAACGTATTATTTTTTTATTCCCCAGCCATTCTTTTTGTATTTATTTAATTACTCCGACTTTTACCTGCTGGTACGCCGTCCGGTGTGCCCTGTGAAATGAAAGGTGGCATTCTTTATTTATTTATTCATTTATTCATTCATAACTGACAGCCTCGCGCTCCGCTCGTGCCCGGGCAGAAGAGGTGCTCCAATTTGGCTTAACTGTGACACACGCCCGCCCTCCTCCCCCGGAGCTTCCATTCGGTTAAACTTAGGGGCCGCTTGGCACCGCCCGTGCCCGGGGAAGGTGCTCCTCTTCGGCTTACTGTGACGCGAGCATGCCCTCCTCCTGCGGAGCTTCCATTCGGTTAAACTTAGGGGCCGCTTGGAACCGCCCGTGCCCGGGGAAGGTGCTCCTCTTCGGCTTACTGTGACGCGAGCATGCCCTCCTCCTCCGGAGCTTCCATTCGGTTAAACTTAGGGGCCGCTTGGCACCGCCCGTGCCCGGGGAAGGTGCTCCTCTACGGCTTAACTGCCACGCACGCCGGCCGGAGCTCTGGTACGGTCCGAACCGCGCGAAACGTCGCCACCGATCGTGTCCGGGGGAACGTGCTCTTCTTCGTCCACTCTCCTCTTCGCCCACGCTCTTCTTCGGCGCACGCCGGCCGTCTAACCGCTCCAGCGCCCCGTCGTGCCGCTCGGCGAAACTACAATGCCCCCGAATATTTTTTAGACCCGCGAAGCACTGAACCCGCGAAAGGTGAACCGCGAAGTAGCGAGGGTTCACTGTATGTATAAGACCAAGACCTACAAAAAAGTCTCTTGGAGCAATGAGCTAGGTTTTACAGGAAGTCGGCCATTTTGAATTTACTTAAAAGGGGGCGGGTCACCACAATGGACTTTGTGTAGAAATTATTATTGGGGCCCGAGCAGCGACCGCGGCGAGGTCCCTATTGTTTTTGTAGAAAATATTATTACTTTTATTATTATTATTATTAGGGCCTGAGCAGCGACCGCTGCGAAGTTCCTATTGTTTTTGTAGAAATTATTATTATTATTATTTTTCCGATTGTTCGATCGCATTTTTGACCCCCGAAACATGCACAAAAACTCACCAAACTTGGCAGTCTCATCGGGCATGGCGAAAAATTTGTTATTTTAACGTCTAATATGAACAGGAAGTGAGTTATGAATTTTTGAAAGTCCGACTTTTGCCCTTTTTTGCATGTTTACAGGGGTCATTCTTTTGCACCCTGATCCTAAAGGCTTCATCTGATTGCCTTAAAATTCTGTCTGTAGCATCTGAAGACCTGGGACAAACACTGGGGCTAAAATTTTTTGTTTCCGAAATACTATATGACGGGGGCGGGGCTTCAAAGTTTTCACTTAAGATTTCCTTCGCCGCAATGGACAAAATGCTTAATAACTCTCCTGCACATGCTGCTAAAAATCCAAAACTTCACATGTACATAAAAAGTCTGTACCTGAAGACATCTATATGTTTATATTCAGTTATACACCTTGCGCCAATCAATATCATTTTTTACATTTTGACTTACTGCACGGTGCCCTTTTAACGAATCTGATTGAAAATTGGCTAGAAAAGACTCAAGACATTGATCTTACTCTATCCCTATTTTTGTGACTTTCCTTCGAAGGGCGTGGCTATTACGGTGCCGCAGAGTCTGATTATTCTCCGTGGCAACAAAAGTTCCTGCAAAATGATTCAGATGATCCATCTTCTCGAAATTTTTCACATTTGAGGATATTCAGGCCCTGAAGACGGCTGCCAACTTATTTTTGATCGCAGTGGTAGCGCCACCAACTGGTTAAAACAAATACAAATTATTTTCGTTGATGTTTTTCTCCGGGCAGGTGAACAAAATCTACCTTATATTTGCTCGGATGAGTGTTTAGGCCTTGAGCATGTCACAATACGAAAGTCTTTCGCCTTCTTCAGAGTGTCACATGATGCTGTCTTGTGACCCGTCTTTATCAGCTGATGTTCCATGAGGGCGTGACTTACCTGTCACAAGAATGAAGGCAAGTCACGCCCCCGCTGTCCGTTCACTCCGCCAAGATGCTGGTCCAGGTGGTAGAGAGGATGAAGGCTCCCTTGTCTCTGTTCATGGTTTTTATGCCTCGCTTGCAGATCTCAATGGCCTCTCTGATCCAGCGCTGTTGTTTGTTCTCTTCTGTGCGGATGACCCCCCTTCTCCCGGTCCATGATGTAGTTTTCCCTTTTGCAGTGGTCAGTGATTGCTGATTTGTAATGTTCATGTTGTGCTTGTTCTTTTACTGCTCTGATTTTTTTCATTTTTTTGACAGGTAAGTCACACCCTCATGGAACATCAGCTCAAGACACCATCATGCGACACTCTGAAGAAGGCGAAAGACTCGCCGAAAGATGTCAGGTAAAAAATTTACCTAAAACATAATTGTCTGCTTTTAATGAATCAGTCAAATATCAATAATAAGAAGACAAAATGAACCTAATACAAATAAATGAATGCTTAATAACTCCCCTGCACATGCTCCTAAAAATCCAAACCTTCACCTGTAAATAAAACGTCCCGACCTGAAGACATCGTAATGTTATTATTTTGTTATACACACAGTGCCGCCAAGTGGAATCAAAAATTTGTTTTTATTTTAATTTTCACGTACTGCACGGTGCCCTTTTGACGAATCCGACTGAAAATTAGTCAGAAAAGACTCAAGACAATGATCTTACTCTCTGCCGAATTTTGTGACGTTTTGGCAAAAGGCGTGGCTATTAAGGTGCTGAAAAGTCCGATTGTACTCTGTGGCAACAAAAGCTCCGGCAACATGACTCAGATGATCCTATCTTCTCGAAGTTGTACACATTTGAGGATACTTCAGCCCTGAAGACATCTACCAACTTATTTTACATCGTAGTAGTAGCGCCACCAACTGGTAAAAGCTAATACAAGTTATTTTCTTGGATGTTTTTCTCCGTGCAACTCAACAAGGTCGCCCTCATATATGCTCGGATGACTGTTTCGGCCATGAGGATGTCACAATACGAAATTCGTCCTTTTTCGTGAAAAGTTGTGGGAGTGGCATTGCACTGTTCGGCAATAAAACAAAGCTGATTATGAGGTTCTAAATATGAACGACAACTCGTAAAACTTTACACACACATCAGGCCGAGCAAATTTATCAATATTTTATACGTTAGTTGTGCAGCTTTTTTGAAATGGCTCGCCATGGCCCTCGAGAAATGTTAAAAAAAGCAGCTCTGGTTGAGTGTTTCACCTCGCTTTTTGTAAATTTTATGGAGTACAGTGAACCCTCGGTTATCGCGGTTAATGGGGACCGAGACCACCCGCGAAAACTGAAAATCCGCGAAGTAGCGGCGCACCTTCAAAAATGCTTAAAAAAAATATACAATATATATAATAATATATATATATATATATATATATATATATATATATATATATATATATATATATATATATATATATATACGGGGAGAGAGAGAGTGAAATTCATGTTATAACAAAAAAAACAAATTATTATTAAAACGTATTATTTTTTTATTCCCCAGCCATTCTTTTTGTATTTATTTAATTACTCCGACTTTTACCTGCTGGTACGCCGTCCGGTGTGCCCTGTGAAATGAAAGGTGGCATTCTTTATTTATTTATTCATTTATTCATTCATAACTGACAGCCTCGCGCTCCGCTCGTGCCCGGGCAGAAGAGGTGCTCCAATTTGGCTTAACTGTGACACACGCCCGCCCTCCTCCCCCGGAGCTTCCATTCGGTTAAACTTAGGGGCCGCTTGGCACCGCCCGTGCCCGGGGAAGGTGCTCCTCTTCGGCTTACTGTGACGCGAGCATGCCCTCCTCCTCCGGAGCTTCCATTCGGTTAAACTTAGGGGCCGCTTGGAACCGCCCGTGCCCGGGGAAGGTGCTCCTCTACGGCTTAACTGCCACGCACGCTGGCCGGAGCTCTGGTACGGTCCGAACCGCGCGAAACGTCGCCACCGATCGTGTCCGGGGGAACGTGCTCTTCTTCGTCCACTCTCCTCTTCGCCCACGCTCTTCTTCGGCGCACGCCGGCCGTCTAACCGCTCCAGCGCCCCGTTGTGTCGCTCGGCGAAACTACAATGCCCCCGAATATTTTTTAGACCCGCGAAGCATTGAACCCGCGAAAGGTGAACCGCGAAGTAGCGAGGGTTCACTGTATGTATAAGACCAAGACCTACAAAATAGTCTCTTGGAGCAATGAGCTAGGTTTTACAGGAAGTCGGCCATTTTGAATTTACTTAAAAGGGGGCGGGTCACCACAATGGACTTTGTGTAGAAATTATTATTGGGGCCCGAGCAGCGACCGCGGCGAGGTCCCTATTGTTTTTGTAGAAATTGTTATTAGGGCCCGAGCTGCGACGGCTGCGAGGTCCCTATTGTTTTTGTAGAAAATATTATTACTTTTATTATTATTATTATTATTATTATTATTAGGGCCTGAGCAGCGACCACCTTGCACCACCCAGTGGTGACAAAAATTATAATTTTTTACATTTTGACGTACTGCACGGTGCCCTTTTAACGAATCTGATTGAAAATTGGCCAAAAATGACTTTAGACATTGATCTTGTTGAATCCTTTTGGGCAATTTATCGATACTCATAGTGGTGTCTTTGAAAAAGGTACCGATGACGCGCTGGTCCAATGATCAGCATCTCGGTTTTATCTGAGTTAAGACGCAAAAAATTGAAAGACATTCATAGTTTAATTTCGGCAAGGCATGCCTCTAATTTATAGCAATCACACGGATTCGTTATATCCAACGGCATGTATAATTGCGTATCATCAGCATAACAATGAAAACTAATGTTATATTTCCGTATAATATCACCAAGCGGTAGCATCTAGTACCAATCCCTGCGGAACTCCGCGTGTGATCTTACAAAGATCAGAAGTCGCATTGCCATGAATTACACGGTGCCTCCTCTCCGACAGATACGAATTAAACCAAGAAAGCGCTGAACCTGAAATGCCAACACAAGTTTCAAGGCGTTTTAATAATATGTTATGATCAAGTGTCAAAAGCGGCGCCAAGATCGAGTAAGAGTAATACAGTGAACCCTCGGTTATCGCGGTTAATGGGGACCGAGACCACCCGCGAAAACTGAAAATCCGCGAAGTAGCGGCGCACCTTCAAAAATGCTTAAATTATATATATATATATATATATATATATATATATACGGGTAGAGAGAGAGAGAGTGAAATTCATGTTATAACAAAAAAAAATTATTATTAAAACTTCTTATTTTTTTATTCCCCAGCCATTATTTTTGTATTTATTCAATTACTTATTTTTGTATTTATTTAATTACTTCGACTTTTAACTTCTGGTACGCCGTCCGGTGTGCCCTGTGAATGTTATGATCCTCCAGCAGAGCTGGAGGATTGAGCAGGACTCTCCAAACGCAGACACAAGTAGGATAACAATCCGACGCCAGGTAGTCAGTGTAGGTGGTAGTGAGTGTAATCAGTGAGTGAATGGGAATCCGGTGCGGGGCTGGTGGGCGCGTCTCGCAGCAGCTGACCGCATGGCGCGAGACGATCGCTGGAGGAACGCCCACACAGCTGAAAAAACAAAAACACACGCAGCATGACAGGCACGGATCATGCCAGTGAAATGAAAGGTGGCATTCTTCATTTATTTATTTATTCATTTATTCATTCATAACTGACAGCCTCGCGCTCCGCTCGTGCCCGGGGGGAAGAGGTGCTCCTCTTCGGCTTAACTGTGACGCGAGCATGCCCTCCTCCTCCGGAGCTTCCATTCGGTTAAACTTAGGGGCCGCTTGACACCGCCCGTGCCCGGGGAAGGTGCTCCTCTTCGGCTTAACTGTGACGCGAGCATGCCCTCCTCCTCCGTAGCTTCCATTCGGTAAAACCTGATTGGAAAGGTTCAAATTGATTATTACTAGTCATATATTCATTAAGTTTTTCAAGATTTTTGCAATAAACGGAAGATTTGAAACCGGTCTATAGTTGTTGAGACTCTCTGGGTCGAGGTTTGGTTGCTTAAGTAGCGGTCGCATAATGGCGGTCCTAAAGCTGCTGGTACTATACCCGTGGTAAGTGATAGATTAATAATATTTAAGACAGACGGTCCTAGGGTCATAAACAGTTCTTTAATTAGTTTGCCAGGAAGCGGATCGAGCACACAAGTTGTCGGTTTTGCCCCACTAACCAATTTTGTTTGGCTTTCAAGAGATACTTTTTTAAATTGAGATAAGGTTATCGGACAGTTATCAGCCCTAATGTCCCTATTAACACCATTTATGACGGAATTCAACGGAATTGTAAGAACAGTGTCTTTAATCTCATCACGAATACACTCAATCTTCTGAGTAAAGAATTGCATGAAATCGTGAGCTGAATAGGAAGAGCTATCCGAGGTTGGTTGCTGTTGCGTTAGCATTGCTACAGTAGCAAATAAATATTTAGGGTTGTTTTTATGTAAAACAATTAATCTAGAGTAATAATTAGTTTTGGCTAGATTGAGCGCTTCCTTGTATAAACTAGCGCACCATGCCTGACGGAAGACCTCCAGTTTGGTCGCACGCCATTTGCGCTCAAGCTTCCTACAAGAATCGTTTCAGTATGCGTGTTTCCTCATAAAACCACGGAGTCAGCCTCTTTGGACAAGTTTTAGTTTTTAAAGGTGCGACGGAGTCAGGCGCATTTAACAGAGCGACATTAAAGTTGTTTGTAAGATCATCAATCGTACCAATATAATTAGGAAACGAATCGGTTACTAAAGGGAGTAGCTCAGAGAGCGCAGCGGTGGTTAAGGAGCTAATGTTGCGGCTGCTATAGCTTTGATCATGGTCAGAACGATGGCAATGCGCCAAGACTTCAAATTTGATTAAGTAATGGTCAGCTATAGCACTAGTATATGGTAATACAATTATTTTTGAGGATGCTAAGCCCCGGGTTAATACCAAATCTAACGTGTTACCATTTATATGCGTTGCTTCATCTATTATTTGCATGAAACCAAACATATCAATTATTGTCCGAAACGCCACGGTAAGTGGTTCCGACGGGAGATTCATATGAATGTTGAAGTCGCCCATGATATATTATCCGCATGAGTTACCAAATCAGCCACAAATTCAGAAAATTCATCTAAAAAGCCTGAGTAAGAGCCAGGGGGACGGTAAAAAACGGCAAGATAAAACGGCAGTGCGGCCGTGGATCGCATAATGAGAACTTCAAATGTTTTGAAGGAATTGCTAGGACGAGGACTAAGTTTTAGATTAAATTCGGAAATGAGGGCTACACCCCCATCTTTCTCATCATTGCCTCTCGCAGGCAAGGGGCCAGAGACAATTACTCGACTCAGACTCATCTTTCTGGCAAGATCACAAGTCCTTGCTATGTTTTTTCTTTGTGATCTCTGATTGCTTCATCCTAGTTGTTGGAGCAGTTTTCTTTTGAGTAATGCAGTATGGCAACACCACCACTAGGGCAATTGATGACGTCAGCACTGGTTGCGTTCATCCATAAATAACAAATGCAGGACAGGTGGGGGAACGCTGGTCGGATACCGTTTTTCAACCGCACTTACTCAAGACGCATTATTTATGTACAAACTGGAAGATAGAAGATAGTATATTGTATTGATTACCGCATATGCGCGGATGTTTTTGATTTGAAGTTTGGAAGACCGTAGCCATTGATTTATTTATTTGATTTACTTGACTTCACGGCATGACATCTGGACTGAAATGACTACGATTAAGACTAACCCTTGACTGTTTGACGTGACATACATAACTACACATCAACATCAAGACCAGTGAAGCCGAGCGAACGTCATCGCAACTTCAACCCATGGTGAGTGAGTGCGCGTTAAAACTTTCTTTAGCCAGCGTATCATTGAAACGGCAGTAACACTAGTGTCATTGGAGCCGACGTGTATTACTATATCTGAATAGCTAGCGTTGTTTGCACTGCGCTGGTGTCTAGGTCTCTTGCGTGCTAGCTCCATAAGATTAGCTTCAATGTCGGGTGCTCTGGCCCCAGCAATACACATTCTGTGGTTGGATTTTCAAGCTTAATGTATCGAGTAATGGAGTCACCTTTCACTAAAGTGCGGGAGCCAGGAGACCGAGGTGGAATGGAACTGCTCTGTGTCTTAACAGGCTCAACGCGATTAGCAAGCCGTTTACGGCCAATGCTAACCGGTGCTGTCCGCCACATTTACGCTTACCACATTACTCTGCTCTAGCTGGCGGACACGTCCCTCCAGCAGGGAGAGTCTTTCCATGAGAATGGTGCAAGTGTTGCATGTGGTGGTGCACGAAACCATAGTTGCGTTTTCACTTACTTTTGATACATTGTATCTGATAGTCCCTTGCAGACTAACCATGTGTTGCACGTCATCGCCCAAACAGACTCTATTGTGAGCTACTTCTAATAATTTATTGACGTCCTATTTTGTTCTTCCAAATGTAGCAACCGATAATAATGTGCCCTTTTAAAGTTTTGACGTTTGTTTGAATTCGCCCTTGCTTATTGACTCTGATATTAAGGTCCAATTGTGTCAGTGTATCACGGCCTAATAAGTAAAACGCACGTTCATGTAGAACTGCTTCTCCACTTGCTTTTTTTGTTTGTTTTTTACGTCACGTGATCCTCCGTTGCTTTCACGACTGGTCCTGACAAATCACAAATTTCTTATCAAACTTGATTCTGTCTGTGTAAATTGTAATCGGTTTTCCTGGGTGGTTGACGGCAGTTTCGAGCAAAGTGGCCATGTTTCCTACAGTTGTAGCAGACGTCGTCTTTTGTTGGCAGGTGTCCTCTTCCTCTTCCACGTCCTTGGTAGAAGATCGGTGCTGACGGGGTGGTCGTGAGGCCCGCAGCCCATTTACGCATATTATCTTGGATTGGTGTGATTGTTTGGCAGGCCGCTTTGCATTCATCTCTTGTGGCAGGCTTCCCAGGGCGCTGTTGTCCACTTGTTGAGGCAATCCCGGCTCCTTTTCTCGCTGGCCCTCCTCCTCAGCTCTCTCACCCTGACTTCCTTTTTCACTGTCACTGTCTCTTTGATCCTCGGCTGGTGCATTTCCTCCTTTTTTTCTCGCTCCTGTTTCTTCGTCTTTCTTTATCTCCATATTAAGTACTTTCTGCTTCTTCTCTTAAACGTCTTTCACTCTCTTTCTAAATCAGCACACATCTTTCTTGGAGATGATAACCACCGGACTGCACCACTCCGACTTGGAAGGCTCAATGACTCCAAGCTTCAGCATTTCCTGGAGCTCCTTGGTTAGTCTCTCCACCAAGTGTTGCGGAACTCGGTAGGGGCGCTGACGAATTGGTAATCCTTCTTTGAGACGAATGACGTGTTCTACCACCGTCGTCTTCCCTGGGCTGGCGGAAAAAAGAGAAGGCACCGTCTTGAAAATTAAGCACATCTCTGTGACTTGCTTGGGTTTCCGACGTGCCAGTGCAGGCGCATCTGTCGTCGTCGAGGACTCCAGCTCTGCCTCGTCATCATCATCATCATCATCATCATTGTCGTCGTCCTCGTCCTTGTCGTCGTCGTCGTCCTCCTCCACCTTCCGCGCGAGTATGACCTCCTTTGGAGCCTGGTTTGAACGCTCCTTCCACTCTTTGAGGAGGTTCACATGATAAGTTTGTTTATTTTTTTTCTTCTCCGGATGGAAAATCTCATAGGTCACTGGACCCATCTTCCGGGTGACCTCATATGGCCCCTGCCACTTTACTAAAAGCTTGTTGTTGCATGTGGGGAGAAGCCGCAATACTTTTTGGCCGGGTTTAAACTCCCGGTGGCGAGCTTGCTGGTCATACCAGGTCTTCTGGCTTTTCTGGGCCTCCCGCAGGTTGACCTCTGCCTCCTACTGGTACCTGGCCAGTCTCTCCCTCATTTCCAGCACAAATTTCACCACCCCCCGATCACTTCACGTGGTGGAAGGTGCCTCCTAGGCCTTTCGGAGCAAGTCCAATGGCCCCTGAACCTCCCAAGCATGCAAGAGTTCAAAGGGAGAGAAACCTGTTGACGCCTGAGGAACTTCGCGATAGGCAAACAGCAAAAAGGGCAGCCACCGGTCCCAGTCTTTTCCAGTATCATCCACAAATTTCTGGAGCATCTTCTTTAAGGTCTGATTGAACCTTTCCACTAGTCCATCAGTCTATGGGTGGTATGGAGTGGTTTTGATGGCGGAGATGCCCAGTTGTTTGTTGAACAGTTGCATTAACCTTGAAGTGAAATTGGTTCCCTGGTCTGTTAGAATCTCATCTGGTATGCCAACTCTGGAAAGGAGTTGCACCAAGGCACAAAGTACTGCCGGAGCAGTGATTGTGCGCAATGGAAATGCCTCTGGGAAACGTGTGGCGTTGTCACACACTACACCACTGCTTTTTGTCAAAGGACCCACAATGTCCATAGCAATCCTGCGGAATGGAATGTGCAGCTTTTTTAAAATGGCTTGCCATGGCCCTCTAGAAATATTCAAAAACTTCAGCCCTGGTTGAGTGATTCACCTACTTTTTGTAAATTCGATGGAGTATGTATAAGGCCAAGACCTACAAAAAAGTCTCTTGGAGCCATGCGCTAGGTTTTACAGGAAGTCGGCCATTTTGAATTTACTTAAATGGGGGCGGTTCACCACAATGGACTAAATGCTTAAAAACTCCCCTGCTCATGCTCTAAAAAAATCCCAAACTTACCCTGTACATAAGGTGCTAACTTTGATAGGTAAGCTAAACTTTAGCCACAGTAGACGCGTCAGCGACTATGCAATCGGTGGGTGGCATTCATGAGAATCGGGATCGCTCAACATACAGATAATAAATAAAATCACTGTAACTGGAGGGATTGTAAACTGCTAAAGCAGGTACAACAAGCGGATCCAAAAAATTTCTGAGAGTTACCGGTGAGCAGTGGCAGCCAAACGTGCCAGCGTCCACCCAACCGGGAGTTGATTCAATATTCACAATATTTTATTATTTTGTCGTACAGTTGTTTAAAAATGGCTCGCTATCGCCCCCTAGAAAAAAAAAACAACAAAAAAAAACAGCCCCATATCTCTGTTTCACCAAACTGAAAATTTGATGAAGTGTGTACAAAGCCAAGACCTAATAAAAAATCTCATGGAGCCGTATGCTAAATTGAACAGGAAGTCGGCCATTCTAAATTTATCAGAATCCGAAATCCTTTTATTGTCATTGTACAGTGTGCAACAAGATTAGGGAGCTCCCCTCTCCAGTGCAATACAACAATAATTTAATCAAATATATAAATTAGATAAATAAGAGAATAAATATTGTGATGGAAAATAGTATGAAATTGGAGAAATACAACACAATACGTCGCTGTTCAGCAAGGTAAGGGTGGTCGTGTGTGTGTGCATGTGTGTGAGAGTTCAGAATGGTGATGGCTCTCGGAAAGAAAATGTTTTTCAGTCTATTAGTCTTTGATTTGATGCACCTGTAGTGCCTGCCAACAAATTTACTTCAAACATTGACGAGGCTTTGAAAACAAAAGCTGCTCTAACTTTAACTACAAGCAAATTCCTCTTGAAGATTCCTCACGTTATTTCTCGGAAATATTTCACATTTCCAACGTGCCAGTACCCCAACGTTGTCCGGGTGGCGAGGGCCCTTTATAGCTGCTCGCAGCTCTAGTTTTTAATTAATTTTTTAAAATCAATGGTGATGACAGTGAAATATGTCTGGTCTGGTATCATGATAGCTGGAGGATATTTTGTCATGATATTTTAGTCAGGCCTGATAACAGTGATGTATGCTGATTTCAGGCTACTTTTATTTTGAAATGCCGTATCACATTTTGGTGGGACCGCAATTGATGGACAACTGGGGTTGTCTAGTGTCCCCCAAAATGGGTCTGATATCACGATAGCTCGAGGGTATTTTGAAATGATTATTTTAAAATCAGTGTTGATGACAATGAAATGTGCATATTTCAGGTGTTTTTTTTTTTATTGTGAAATTACACCAGATTTTGATGGGACCACTTTTGATGAACAGCTGGGGTCGTCGAGTGTCCAACAAAACTAGTCTGGTATTACGACAGCTCCAGCTCTTTTATTTTAAAATGCCTCCTTACATTTTGATGGGACTACTTTTGGTGGAAAGCTGTGTTGTCTAGTGTCCTCCAAACCTGGTTTGGTATTACCATAGCTAGAGGATATTTTTTAATGAAATTTTAAAGTCAGGCATGATGACAGTGAAATGTGCAGATTTCAGGCAACTTTTAGTTTGAAATTACAAATTAGATTTCAATGGGACCACTTTTTATGGACAGCTGGGGTAGTCTCGTGTCCCACAAAACTGGTCTGGTATCACGAAAGCTCGAGCTATGTTTTTTTTTAACTCAGTGGTGATGACCGTGAAATAAGCGAATTTCAGGCTACTTTTATTTTGAAGTGCCACATCACATTTTGATGTGACCACTTTTGGTGGACAGCTGGTGTGGTCTAGTATCCCCAGTCCTGGTTTGGTATCACGATAGTTTGAGGATATTTTTTAAAGATTTTTCTTTTAAATCAGTGTTGATCACAGTGCATATTTCAGGTGATTTTTTTATTTTGAAATGCCACATCAAATTTTGAAGTGACCACTTTTTGTGGACAACTGGGGTGGTCTGGTGTCCCGCAGAACTCGTCTGGTATCACGATAGCTTGAGGATTTTGTAATGATTTTAATTTTTTTAATCATTGGTGACGACAGACAAATAAGCAAATTTTCACGCTTTTATTTTTAAATATCCAATCAGATTTTGATGGGACCACATTTGTTTTTCCGGTTCCGTCGCCACGCGAGTGGCTACCTGCTAGAGCAGCACGGCTCACTATTTGAGCCTTTTTCGCGTGTTTTTCCCTTTACCCAGTTTTATTTATTTTACCTCATCGCAGCAATGGACATCCAAATTGCGGTGGTTTTATTGCTGCTGAGGGCTGTTTTTTGCGTGATCGTGTCCGGAGATGTCACTGGGAGCTACGGATCAATCGTTTACACAAGAGATCAGCTGTTAGCACTTCGTGCTAACCCCGTGCCGACTCCCGGAGCGAGACCCGATATCCCCCACGAGTTGAGGAGGAAGAGACGGGGGATGTCGCGCGGGGGCGAAACGCCAGGCAAAGAGGAGGCGTGACCACCCCGTCCTCCCGTCCGTTTTTATGGGAAATGTTAGATACCTTCCCAAGAAAATGGACGAGCTAACAGCGCTAACGCGGCACGAGAGGAACTTCCAATGAGCTAGCTTGCTGATGTTCACGGATTCATGGCTAACAGAGCTAACGCCGGACACCGTTGTGGAATTTGACGGCTTCCAAATACTACTTGCGGACAGGACACTGGAAAGCGGTAAGAGGAAAGAGGAGGGCTGGCTGTGTTTGTTAATGATAGATAGTGTAACCCTAGGCACATC
Source organism: Idiotropiscis lumnitzeri (assembly GCF_059441095.1). Taxonomy (NCBI): domain Eukaryota; kingdom Metazoa; phylum Chordata; class Actinopteri; order Syngnathiformes; family Syngnathidae; genus Idiotropiscis; species Idiotropiscis lumnitzeri. Next base: position 349,017 of record NW_028283719.1, on the reverse strand, counting down.
ACAGCTAAGGAGCAACTTTCCAGTCGGGACAATGAGCTGCTAGCTGTTAGCATGCGTCCATACTTGACAAGCATCGCGAGTTAACAAGGACGCGCACGTAACAGGTGCGTGAGTAAACTGCTTAAAACTTTGATCGTCATTCGGCTGACCTACAAATTGAGACGCTACAGTCAGTTTGACGTTTTTGTTTGCTTCATTGTGGATTGACATGGAGGAACAAGACAGTGGAAAGCGGACATTAAAAATGACGGAGAAAAGCTGTAGAAGATCACAAGCCTAAACGGATGCAGGCACGCAGCTGCAAATTTGCTCAATTGACCTCCATGCAACGTCAAATTGAACAATTGATGGAGGATGATGCAAATGTTGACGCTGTAAAAAACTGAGGTTCGTGTTTGCTTTAGCGGCATGGAGCAAGAATTTGTGGACCTCAATTCCGGTCTGCAAAATTTAAAGACTGAAGAGGATTTTGCCGATGACCAAAATAACTGGTTTGATCCAAAAAATGTAATTAATGGAAATGTGAGCTTTGGAAGAAGGACGTTTTGAAACGTGCAGAGGAAGGATGCAATAAACAAATATCACCTGCTGATAGTAGATCTGCATCAACTAACTACACCCATAGAAGTAGAAGTAAAGAATCTAACAGACAGAAGCTCACTTCTGTCAACGTCTTCAATTAAATTAAAGGCTCAAATGGAACGAGCATGTTTAAAGGCAAAGGCTGCTGATTTACAACAAAGGTTGGCACTTGAGCAAGAAGAAGCTGCAATTAAAGCAAAGAAGGAAATGCATGCAATGCAAACGGCACTCCCTGAGTCTGATGCTAAATTGGATGTCTTGAGAAGATATGAAAATACCCAGGAGGATGGTATCCACATTCCTGATGAGTGTGTTACAATTTAAACAAGGAAAAACATTCAATTACCATCACAGCCTATCAGAGCAACAAGCAGTGTTGACCTGAAATGCTCCCACTTCGACTATTCCAATGGCTAGATTTCCACATCAGACAGAAAGTAGAGAACAACAGGGACATGTGCTTGATGGCCTTTGCCACGCAATCTCACAGCAAGCCAGTGTCGCAGAATACTTAGCAAAGAGTCAAAAAGCATCGCTTCTTCCCGAACTTTCCATTCCTACGTTTTACAGGCGACCCTCTGCATTATAAAACCTGTATAGGTGCCATTGAACATGGGATTGAAGGCCGTACAAGTGATAACCGTGATCATCTTCAATTTTAGCTGCAGTATACTAGTGAACAACCACATGAGTTGGTGAAGAGCTGCATCCATATGGAACCTCTGACAGGATATACCAAAGCAAAACAAATCTTGAAGGAGTTTTATGGTGATGACTTCATGATAGCAGAAGCATATTTAAAGGAAGCCATGGATTGGCCAACAATCAAGTCTGAAGATGGTGTTGCACTTCAGTCTTTCACATTATTCCTTATGGGCTGTTCGAACATAATGGCAGATGTTAATTACATGGAGGACTTGGACAACATGGCTAATATAAAGGCATTGGCAAACAAACTTCCATACAGACTTATAGAATCTTGGAGAAAATTTGCCTGCAATCTCCAAGAAAGAACAAATAGAAGAGTGAAGTTTAAGGATTTTGTTGACAAGCACGAAAGATTTCTATAAAACAGAAAACAAAATCACAACACACAGAAACAACAAAATCAAAGAAAGTCTTCACAACAGTCATTGTGCCCGCCAAGATGGAAAACAACAAAACCACCACGCCAAAGGCAGAACCTGTTTCAGTGGATGCTATTGCCAAACCATGTGCTAATTGTAATGGAGAGCAACACAGTCTCACAATTGGTAAGGAATTTAGGAGAAAGCATCACAAGGATAAGATTGACTTCTTGAGGAGCAAGGGTCTGTGTTTTGCATGTTTGATGCACGGTCGCATTAGCAGTTGCTGGAAACAAAAGCTTCAATGTCAAGAATGCTCTAGACTGCATCCTACAGCACTACACATTGTCCATAAACTTCTGCAAAGAAACAGCCTAAGACGATTGTGAATAGCAGTACCTATTAAGCGCCCTCGTACAAACAACAGAAACCTGGGGTGTCACTGGGGCCTGTAAATAGGACTGCATCCTTTCAATAATTCCGGTATGGGTCAAGGCACAAAAAGGAACCAAGACAGTGGCGACTTACTGTCCGGTTTAAAAATGCCCTGACGCCTTTTTTAGACTGAAATAACTTACTAAAGTTTTCGTTTTGTGCCATTCAGAATGGGAGAGGGAGCCAGGAGGTGAAACAGCCGTCTTGCCAGTTCAATCCCGCACACCCTCTGACTCTCACCCTCCGTTCTGCCTTTTTATTGAAACTAACTCATCAATAACTAATCACCAGAAGACAGAAAAGCATCAACAACTAATCACCAAGAGACAGAAAACATCAATAACTCACGGTATAAAGGTCAGTTTAACTAAAGCATCAATAACTAATCACCAGGGACTCCAGCAGGCAGAAAATCATAACCCAAGGTCAGTTTAACTAAACACATCTTCAGGATACGGTGTCTGTGTGTGTGTGTGTTAAAATAACAAGTAAGTGTCTCTGTGTGTGTTCAACATTAATGAGTGTATAAAAACATGATTATGAATACACAAACTGATTACCTATCCTCAGCCCATCTTACATTTCCCCCCTGTTGTGGATTTAAAAATCATGTCCTTACGGCTTTAAGACAGATCATCATAATGAAATCATACAACAGTGTGATCATCAGTGGAGGAGCGAAAACCTCACATTAGGGAAAAATTCCCCTCCTCCCTTCCGGCGTAGAATGAGATCCTCATAATTTGATGACCATCAGGGAATAAAACTTGTCCCTGGGGTGACTTGGTGGAGGCCCTTGCCTCGTTGTAGGAGAGATAAGATAAGATAAGATAAGATAAGATGTCCTTTATTAGTCCCACAATGGGGAAATTTGAGGTGTTACAGCAGCAAAGATATAGATCACACAGAGTCGGCGGCGTAATGTAGCCGTTAATGTATAACATTAGCAGCAGACATTCAGAAAAAGCATGCAAATATACACAGTATAAACGTATCTAAGTGTAAGGAAACACTCCTAATGTTTGTCCATTATACGGAGGGGGAAACGCTGTAATGATAAAAACTACTGAATGATTGAAAATACTGCAATCATAAAAATATTGCAATGATAAAAGTACTGTAATGGTAAGAGTACTGAAATGATAGAAAAGTACTGCATGATAGAAAATACTGCAATGGTAAAAGTACTGTAATAGTAAAAGTACTGCAACGATAGAAAAATACTGCAATGATGAAAGTACTGCAATGGTAAAAGTACTGCAATGGTAAAAGTACTGTAATAGTAAAAGTACCGCAATGATAGAAAAATACTGCAATGATAAAAGTACTGCAATGATAAAAGTACTGTAATAGTGAACATCCTGCAGTGGTAGAAATACTACAGTGATAGAAGTATTGTAATAAGAATACTGTAATGGTAAACAAAATACATCATTGGTCAATATTTAAGTACACCCTTGGCTGAAAGTACAGTAGTAGTTAATATTGCATCCTAGGACTGCACAATTGCACTAATGCCCTCCCGTTTGTAGGCCTGACCCAATGTTCTTGTTAAAAAGTCTGACAGCAGTTGGCAGGAAGGAGCGGCGAAATCTCTCTTTGGTACAGCGAGGGTGTAAAAGTCTGTCACTGAAGGAGCTGTAAAGTGTTCTCAGAGTGTCATTGAATGGGTGGGCTGGTTTGTCCAGCATTGATGACAGTTTTGCCGTCATCCTTCTGCCCCCCACTGAGTCCACAGAGTCCAGGGAGCAGCCCAGGACAGAGCTGGCCCTCCTCACCAGTTTGTCCAGTCTCTTTTTGTCTCGGCCCGAGATGCCTCCTGCCCAGGAGACCACTCCATAGAAGATGACTGATGAAACCACCGAGTCATAGAAGTTCCTGAGGAGTGTTCCCCGAACGCCAAAGGACCTCAGCCGCCTGAGTAGGAAGAGTCTGCTCTGACCCTTCCTATAGAGAGCGTCTGTGTTGTCGCTCCAGTCCAGTTTATTGTTCAGATGAACACCCAGGTACTTGTAAGTTGAGACCCTCTCAACGTCTGTTCCCTGGATATTCACTGGTGCAGGTGGAGAGTGCCGACGCTTGCGGAAATCCACCACCAGCTCTTTGGATTTCCCAGCGTTGATTTGGAGGCGGTTCTGCTGACACCAGTCCACGAACCCCTGCGTAACCCCTCTGTACTCCCGATCGTCATCGTCAGTGATGAGGCCGACAATCGCAGAGTCATCAGAGAACTTCTGCAGGTGACAGGTTGTGGAATTGTATTTGTAGTCCGAGGTGTAGAGGGTGAACAGGAAGGGAGCCAGCACAGTTCCCTGCGGCGCTCCCGTGCTGCAGAGGAGCACGTCAGACACACAGTCCTGTGTTCTCACGTACTGTGGCCGGTTTGTGAGGTAGTTGTGAATCCATGTGATGAGGTGGTGGGCCACTCCCGCCTGCTCCAGCTTGTCTCCCAATAAGGCGGGCTGGATGGTGTTGAAAGCACTTGAGAAATCAAAGAACATGATCCTCACCGTGCCCCCCGCCTTCTCCAGGTGGAAGAGTGAAGTGTGGAGCAGGTAGATGATGGCATCATCCACATTGATGCCAGGCTGGTATGCAAATTGGAGTGGGTCCATTGAGGAGCTGACCAGGGGGCGCAGATGGACGAGGACCAGTCTCTCCAGGGTCTTCATCAGATGAGACGTCAGCGCCACTGGTCTGAAGTTGTTGAGCTCCTTCGGATGGGGTGTCTTTGGAACCGGAACCAGGCAGGATGTTTTCCACAGCTGGGGGACTCTGCCCAGCTTCAAGCTCAGGTTGAACATGTGCTGGACGATTCCACACAGCTGGTCTGCGCAGGATTTGAGGAGCTGGGAGCTGGTCCCATCTGGGCCTGCCGCCTTCCTCGCCTTCATCTTCCTCAGCTGGTTCTTCACCTGAGATGTTGTGAGGAACAAGGCTGAGCAGGAGGAAGTGGTGGTTGTCTGATGAGGCTGGGAACTGGAGCCTGTGGAGAGAGAGAGGGGCGAGAGAGGGGGAGAGAGGGTCTTGTTCGCAGTGGCAGGAGGGGTGGGTGGGGGCTGCATCAGGGAAGCCTGAGCGGGGTCAGACATTTGATCAAACCTATTGAAAAATAGGTTCAACTCATTTGCCCACTGAAGCCCCCCCCCCTTCTGGGTCTTACCTGCTTGTCCGTGGCCTGAGATGGTCTTCAGGCCCCTCCAGACATCCCTGGCATTGTTCCGCTGCAGTTGTTCTTCCATCCGCATCCTGTAGGACAGCCGTCCTTACCTCCCGGATCTTCGTGTATGGTGTGTGTGTGTGTGCACGTGTGAGGACAGGGGCAAGAAGTCCATGTGTTTTTACGTTTCAGTGTCCAGTTTGAGTTCGTCATTCTCAACATTAATCAGGTTGTAATGGTACATTTGGGCAACAAACCTACGATTAACCATCGTCTTTGTCATAAAAATAATGCAACATGAACAGACTACACATAACAAAATGAAAACTATAATTATCCCTATATATTGTTTTTTAAATTCTTCATAGTGGTCATAACATCAATAATTGTTTCATTTTTATTAAAAATTTAAATGCAGTAATGTACTCCAATCAAGGCTGATATTCCTTTATGTACGTCATTAATTTCCAAACAATATCTAATCTTTTTGTTCTGTGGCTTCAACATATTTATCATCTCATCAATATTAGCACCACAGAGTACTGAGTTTCGAGATCCTCACAATAGTCGTTCTCAAAATGATATTTTATTTTTATCAATTTAGCTTTGTTAAGGTAAGATATTTTATTGACAATCTAACATTAATATGCAAAGAACATGTACATTAGTACGAAATGTAAAAGAAAATTGTGGTGGGGGGGTGCGAATTGTTTTCTTCTTGGTAGGGGGGGCATGACAGGAAATAATTGAGAACCACTGGTCTAGTCACACACCAGCTCGGGTTCATTCCCTACCAGAGAAATGACATTCCATGTCCCCAGAGCTAGGCGCTTTATGTTGCCGGGGATTGGACTGCCTTTGACTGCCTCCTAGCTCAAAGGAAACCCAAATTCTTTGGTCCCGCCCACTGGTAGTGAGCCGAAGCCCTTGTATTAAATAATAAATAAATACATAAAATAAAAAAATTAATAAATTTAAAAAACGGACCGATCCACTGCTTGGGTTAGTTTGACCCACCTTGAGATCCGTTCCCACTCAGTGACAGTGTCTACAAGCCACTGCCACCAGGCCAGTGAACCCAACGTCCAGGCAGTGACAAAAAACGTGATCAAATTACATTGCTCATCATAAGGTGTTTGTGAGACGCTCTTTGTATGTTTCCTCAATTAAGACCTGTTTTCCATTGGTGTATTTGAAAAAAGTGGTGAACCTGTTAAATTCACTACAAAACGTTAAGAAGATGAAAGTAATGTTTGAAGGAATATTATTTTTCTATCGACGTGCCGGCGGGCGGGCACAGATAGAGAGTGATAAAGCAGCACCACCCGCGCGGGGCGTGCTGACGAAAAGGCAAGCGCTCCTCCTCTCATCGCGTCCTTATTAAGACAGAAAAAAGACGCTGTTGAATTTGACCTATTCGCAGTTCGAGCAGGTGCTTAACGCTGGAGAATATCACCACTTCGAAGTTCGAACTGCTGTTGAAACGGAGAGGTAAGTGTTTTTCGTTGGGTTTTTTTCAAAACATGCGTCGAGTGCATTTGTTCATAGTTAGAGATAGTTGTGTGGAAAACACTATACAAAGTAGCACCATGGATGTGGGCCTACAACACTGGCCTAGCAAACATGTGCTCCTACATCGACATAATTGACGAGCTCCAGTTAAGCATTGAATAATTATAAAACGTCATGGTGCTTTTACTCATTTAAAGAACTAAACCGACGCGTATTGTCATCCGGTGGTCAGGTTTGCATTGAATGTGAGCACGAGGGACGCTAGCTTGTTGCATTAGCTTTGCGGAGCTAACAGCTTGCACTTTTGTTATAGAACCACAGAATGCAAGTACCATGATAATTTCTGTCATTAATTTTTGTGTAAGACACGATGTTCACTGGTTAATTACATGATTCTTAAAGCAAAGGTTACTGTGAATGCAATTTTGGTAAGATTTTTGTAGTCACACTGCATAAATCTGTCTGTGTCTGTTGTTTAAACTTCAATATAAACTATTATGGTTGAAATCGTTAATTGGGATGGAGGAATTGATATTTTTTTAATTTATAATTTATTTTTCTTACACTGATATTGTTAAAACTCCATTTAGCCCATAGTATTAATAATTCTCAACACAATACTGTCTTTTTTCTTTATAGAATAAACAATGCCTTCCCTGAGATGCAGGAAGTCCCCAAAGCAGGATACTATTGAACATGCAGTCAAGGGTCTGGACAAGACTGCAGAGTTAGAAGCGAAGTATATAAACTAATTTAAAGGTATGATGTTAACGCTTTTGCTAAGATATATTATTGTTTTCTGATAACCAAGCTGACATCGTTTTTTAAGTGGTTATTTTACATTAAGAGTGTCTTGACCTTTTCTTTTGCCACTTTTGTCAGTTTCAAGTTATTTCAGTGAGTGTGAAACCTGATGGTAGGAGTTCTATCTAAATTAAGGCTGTACTTGATGACGCCCTCCGGCATTTTTATACCACAATAGACCGGTGAACAAGTCCGATATTGATAGTCTAGTGTAAAGCACGTAATACGTCACAGAGATCACGTGACGCGATCCAATATGACTGTGTACAGTGTATGTCATTGTTTTGAAACTAAATAATCTTAAAGTTTTTTTTTTTACGTAACCAGGTGCAATTGACATTTGTACTTTCAGTCCTAATACATACTGGCTAATGCAATGCTGGAAAATGAATTTTGGCTGGTCTGTTCCTTTAAAATCATAAAGAAGGGCTCTGCTCTATCCCTCACAAGAAGCAATGTTTCAAACCACCCTACATTAGTATAGTGGCCCAAATGAATATGATGACTCCTTATTTGTGTGCTTAAAAATATGACGAAGCTAACTTGATTTCCCTGTTAACTAGGTCGAGGAGTATTTACCAAGGCCCCTTTCAGGAAAGACGACTTTATTCTTTATTATGGAGTACAGAGGAAAATTGATAGATTCTGATGAATCTCAACGCAGGAAGATGGATGGAAGAGGCACTGTCTTTTTGTTTGACTTCCGCCGGCAAGAAAAAACTTGGAGGTGAGGCAAAGATTGAGATGTTATCTTATTTTTGTTTTTATTTAAAAAAATAAACACATACTCATCCCATAAGTGTTAGGGGAAAAATCATTCTCTAAGCAAAAATGTATAATTACTTTTATTCATGCGTTGAATCTGTACAAATGAAAATATAGATCATGAAGTCTCAAAGACAAGCTGTTAATAGGGTCTGATTCCAATAGAAATTTCTTGTATGATTTGATTTAGATTTAAAAATTGTGGATTTCCTATTTTTATGTTTTGTGTACACAAGATTGTCTCAAAGATTAATTTCTGACATTGATTGAATAATTGTTTTTTTTTTTTTTAATCTATTTTAAGTGTTGATGCAGCTCAAGAAGATGGCAGTCTGGGAAGACTGGTTAATGATGACCACATGCACCCCAACTGTAAAATGAAGAAGATGACAACAGAGGACAGACCACACCTCTGTCTGTTTGCGCTCCGAGACATTGATGTTGGCGAAGAAATAACTTAAGACTATGGACCAGCTGGCCTTGGAGAACACAGGTTTGTAAGATGCATCTTTAAGTACAATAACAGAGCCCACTTGTGGTGTTCTGGTGATGTAGTTTCCAATTAGTTTGGCAATCTAATAAATGTATGTGAAGTTTCTATGGAAGTTGAACATGATGACTGACTGGGGGAGTTCTCCATTGTCCACTATCTGTAATTCAAATTTGTGGGTCTGAGTCAAAGTTTGGCTCTGCAGGAACAACGAACTGGTCAGGGAGTGACAGTATTACAAAGTTCTGCGTTACTCCTTTCTGGGCGGTGGCCCTGTTAGGCCATCATATGCCATATTGCAAATATCCCCATTGTGGGACTAATTAAGGACATCTTTATGTTGTGGTTTCCCTACCAGAACCAGCACCAACCCTGTATATTCATGATATAAAACACTGTTTCAATTTGATATTTAGCCTTTCTATACTGTAAAAATAGAAGACCCCAGGCTTTCCTGCGCGCCCTTGCCCAATTGGTGGTGTTCAGGAGACAACCTGGGACTGAAATATCAGTCACAACCAGTGTTGTTTTCGTCACTGATGACTATGACGAAAATACTTCGTTAACGCCCCTTTTTTAATGACGATGACAAGCTATACGAGGTTCTTTTATGACGAAAACATGACGTGATGTACATGAATTTTTTTCGTTGACTAGACAAAATTGTTAGCATGTGGTTCATAAATTATTTTATGTTGCTTTTAGTGAAATAAAGCCACAACAGTTGCCCAACAAAATGTTTTGCTTCTCTGCTTATTTTGGAGCAGTGAGTATTGATTCCACTGTTGCCACTTTTTTCTGTTTGTAATGAAGAATCCTTAGTAGTCCATCCAAAAGTCTTTGTTATTGGGTGGAAACCTTGAATGCCTTGTTTTAACTCAAATGGACTTAAACCCATCCATCCATCCATCCATCCGTTATCTGTACCGCTTCTCCTCACTAGGGTCGCGGGGGGTGTTGGAGCCTATCCCAGCTGTCTTCGGCAGTAGGCGAGGTACACCCTGAATTGGTGTCCAGCCAATCGCAGGACATGCATAGACGAACAACCATCCACGCTCACACTCATGCCTCGGGGCAATTAGAGTGTCCAAGCAACTTGCCATGCATGTTTTAAGAATATGGGAGGAAACCGGATTACCCAGAGGAAACCCACGCAGGAAGGCCGGAGCCAGAATCGTACCTACGACCTCAATATTGTGAGGCCATCATGCTAACCAGTTGGGCCACCGTGCCGCTTGGACTAAAACCTTTGTGAATAAATTGACGAAAACTAGGGTAAAACTTTTTTTGCGTTTCCGTCGATTAAAACTGGACTAAAACCCTTTTTTTAGTTTTCGTTGACTAAAACTGGACTAAAACTATAACGAATTGGGATGACTAAATGTGATGTAAACAAATCAGCACTTTGTCCAAATGACTTGGAAAAAATCTAAAATGCCTGCCAAAAACAACACTGGTCACAACACGTGTCTACAGAAGATTAATTGGCATGGGCGAAATTAATTAGTTTTATTTCATTCATGAGCTTATGTTTTGTTTTGGGTGGCTAAGGCTTAAAATGTGTAAAAATCTAATCCAACCTCAAATATAATTAATTCAATAAATTTATGATGCTACTAAAACATCGAAGCAGCCTCCTCCAGGCTTTACAGACTCAGAAATGGAGGTATGCGTATCGTGTGCTCATCCTGTCGTGTCTCGAGATGTTAAAATTGCAGTTAGATAGACGTGTGCTGATTAGACAAGACTTCTAATATATCTGGTGTCACAGGATATTTGTCAGTGAATGTGTATGTCTGGTTTGAGGCTCACTCAGCTTTTTCTTGTGTTGTGGGGTCCAGTTGAGTTGAATTGCGAGTCAGGTATGTTGGCCATCTGACACCCAACTGTCAGGTTTGCGTTCGTGGGGACCCCGTAGAGCCATTTTTATTGTTGACATAAATCATAGCTAATCATCTTTTCCTTCATTATCATATGAAATACAGTTAGGAGTTGTATGTGCCTTTACTATGTTATAATCTTAGAACCTACCAGCCACTACAGCTGTCCGACAAGAAGACTTTTGGCTGTCCTGTGCTCCATTGCGGCCCTGGTGGCGTTCAAAAGACAACCTGTGACTGAAATATCAGTCACAACATATCTCTACTGAAGATTAATTGTCATGCGCTAAAGTAATTGGTTTTGTTTCATTCGTGAACTTGTTCGTTAAAATGTGTAAAATTCTGATCCATTTTCTTTTTTTTAATTCATTAAATTAATATTCAACTTGTTCATTAGGATGGAGGACAACCGACAATGACTGAATCGGCTGAGGTTGATGCCACCAGAACATCGAAGCAGCCTTCTCAAGGTTTGACAGACTCTGAAAAGGAGGTATGCGTATCATGTGGTCATCCTGTCGTGTCTTGAGATGTTAAAATTACAGTTAGATAGACCTGTGCTGGTTGGACAAGTTTTCTAATATATCTGGACATAAATCGTAGCTAATAATATTTTCCCTCATCATCATATGATATACAGTTATGCGTAGTGTATGTCTTTACTATGTTACAATCTAAGAACCTACCAGCCACTACAGTTCTCTCATTGGGAGACTTAAGCTTTCGTCAGGCTGTCGACTGCTGCATTGCCCTCTTATTGGCTTTAAGTACACAACCTGTAACTGAATTATCTGTCAGAACAGAGCCTATGTGTCCACAGCAGGTGATTTGGCATGTGGATTCTTCAGATTGTTAGAAAATAGGTAAAATTGTGATCAAAAGTTTAAAATGTATAAAATTCTGGTATAGTTTGCAATAGTATATCTATTAAATCATTTCAAAACTTCTTAACAAGGATGGAGAACATTGGCTGTGACCGAATTGGTTGAGGTTTACATTACCAGGACCATTGAGCAGCCTCCTCGGGATCTACAAATTTAGGAATGAAGATATGCATCCCATGTTACAATCCTGTTATGGCCCGAGGTTTTGAAGTTGCAGTTACATATTGGGCTGGGCGATATGGCTGATAAGTACATAGCGATATAAGTATTTCATATGGGTCCATCGATACACATTGAATTCTTTTTTCATATTATTTTATTCATTATTTTTTTTATTTTCCAATATTTTCACTGCCCTGTTAAAAAAACATTTAATGTAGTTTTCCTCCCGGGAGCTTTTTGTTACGGTCAATTAAGTGTTTTTGTTAAATATAGCTGCGTAGAATAATTATATGCATTATTATCGTACCACAATGTTTTGGTTTTGCAAATAATTTCCTAAAATCATTCTAATTTTGTTATTACATTATTTTGTCATAATATCATTCATCAATATTTTAGTTTTTTTTTTTTTTCAAATAGAATTAAGACCTTTTTCTGTGCAGATTCCTCTGGGGATTAAGTATTTAATGGGTTCTCAATTTTCTCTTGGACTCTGATGCAACCCAGTCTCCTCCCTTGGACAAAAAATATGGGCTGAATCTTCCTTGGAATAACGACACAGATTCTGACGAATCATTGTCAAATCCTGCCCCTGAACTTTGTGCCTCAGACCCAGACCATATTACTATCCCAAGGCTCAGGAGGACCAAAAGTATACAGGTAAACAACCCATATAGATTTCAGGGAATCTTACAAGCAAATTGCATATATTTTATTGGTCTCCTGCCTTCTATCCTTTATATTTCGTTGTTGTTGTTGTTTTTTAGATTAAAAAAACAGGCTGACTTTGGAATGGATAAGCATTATTACTCCAACTCAGATGACAGTGGAGATGAATATATTCCGGATACAAGTGAGGCCTCTGATTCAGACGGAAGTGAATCTTTGAAAATTGTGGACCCTCTCTTGAAGTCTAAGAATGCCTTCAGAGATTTTTCTCCCACACCACGAATCTCAAAAGCCACCTCAACGCAGGTTGTTAATCAAGGGCGTTCACCCGTTCGGAGGAGTAGCAGCACTGGTGTGATTCTTGAATTCTATGGCTCTTCAAATATTTGTGCAGTTTAACACAAATCATCCAAAATAGAATTCAAGCACATCTGTGACAGAAATTCAAATTCAGAAGTCAAAGAGAGAGAACAAAAAAAAAAATCTAATGCTGCGCTTCTTCCGAAGACATATACTGTAAACATTAAATGTATGTTAGGACAATCTTGAAAAAAGTATTAGAACACCCTTTACTTTTATTTCTTGTTAATTTTATTAACCAAAATATGTCCATTTTTATTACAGATTAATGAATACAAAATTAAAACTCTAATCAGCTACTTTTTAATCGTTATATTTGTATAAACAAATGTTATACATCTGTGTGTTAACTTATACAAGAAATGACGGAAAAGCAAGGGTGGTTTAGTATTTTTTTATCGTATATAGTCTGTATAATATCTTTAACCTATGCTGATGCTGTTTAATACTGATTTAAATAATAATAATAATGTCATAATCTGTTGGTTTTACATGAACAAAACCTTTCAAGCACTTTTTAAAATTCTAAATACTACCTCTTGTCAGTAAGTTGGTTCACAGCACTGCCTTGGAGTGAAAGTGTGTAGTGCTGAGACAGTCGGTATGTGCTGAGTCGTCTGACGTTTGTGTGACTGGTACCCAGGAAGGTAGCAAAACCAGGCAGTGTGTATGTCGTACCCAGGAAGGCAGAGAAACCAAGCAATATGTATGTGGTACCCACGAAGGCAGAGAAACTAAGCAGTGTGTATGTGGTACCCGGGAAGGTAGCAAAACCAGGGAGTGTGCATAGATACAGACCCCAAAAGTGATTAAAACCAAATAAAGTCCCCAGAAGATCATCTGTAGTCAGGTGAAGGACCCTGTACTTTGTTCAACTCATTTACTCCCTTAGACGTACAAAGACGTCTTTTAATGCAATGGCGCCCTCTACCAAAGACGTATAAGTACGTTTCCTGTCTTTTTTACGTCATAGTGTACATAAGGGTCTGATGCAACCTCTGACTGAGAATCAGCCTTGTCCGCATTGTGAATCATGTAAAAATCACCCAGCAGGGGGCAGAGGTGCAAAAGATCCGCCTTGAATCTGCGCCAGAGGTACAAATGGGGGGGCGGGATCCTGGGGTAGACTTATAAGTGTGGAGAGCAGCGTGGGTAGCAGCAGCATCGGCAGCACTAGCAGCAGTCGCATTAGTAGCGTTAGCAATGAAATCCTCCAAGCAAATGACGATCGAGGAATGCTTTTTTGTAAAAAAAAAGCTTCCTAAAAGCATCAAGGCGATGGAGACGCTTTGGTTGAGAGGATGACGCTTCGTCGTCGTCACAACAAAACGGCGTCTAAAGAGGGTGCGCGTGCCTTGCGGCCTGCATCGCCTGCCTTCGGACAATAGCCAAAGCAGCTGAGAGTCCTCACCAGATCCCCCCGAACGAGGAGGTAAGCGCTCGCAAGTTACCATTGAACATGTGGTTTTACCCCTCATGCTTTTATTGTACATATCATGCATCTTGCGGGCAGAAAATGTCGCGTAAATGTGCAGTTAGACGCGAGCTTGCTCGCTGACTTCCTCATCCGGCCGCCTCTATTGCACAATTACACGCGAGCGTAAGTCCTCGCCGACGAGGAAGTAAACGCTCGCAAGTTACCATTAAACATGTGGTTTTAGCCCTCATGCTTTTATTGTACATATCATGCATCTTGCGGGCAGAAAATGTCGCGTAAATGTGCAGTTAGACGCAAGCTTGCTCGCTGACTTTCTCGTCCGGGCGCCTATTGCACAATTACACGCGAGCGTAAGTCCTCGCCGACGAGGAAGTAAACGCTCGCAAGTTACCATTGAACATGTGGTTTTAGCCCTCATGCTTTTATTGTACATATCATGCATCTTGCGGGCAGAAAATGTCGCGTAAATGTGCAGTTACGCGCGAGCGCATCTCCTCCCCGACGAGGAAACAACAATACTGAATGGTGTGGTAATCATGCATACTTTCTAAAATTCACAGATTGTGCATCCCGCGGCAAGAAAGTTCCTCCTCGTCTTGTTGGTGTAAAGAAAGGTAAATTATAATATGAAACTTCACACGCCAGCAATAAAATGCAGCAATAAATATATATTTCCAATTGTTTGTATTTCTGTAATTTACAGGTTGTGCATCAGGAAGCAGTGGTTCCGGATGGCGTCACACTGGATGGCAACCGAGGAAAATCGACTTTACAGCAACCCCTGGACCACTGAATGCCGCTGCCCATTTGGAGTCTGAGGAGCCAGCTGATTTCCTGCAGCTGTTTCTCACGGATGAGCTTCTGCAGCACATCGCGGATGCCAGCAATCACTTCCCAGACAATTATTTTCACACAAACCCCAGTGGACAAACACAAGCTCGCCTATTTTCCACGGACCAGCAAAGCCAGACCACAACGAAAGTGTCGGGTCTGTTTGTACAAAGGCAAACGGAGTGAAACAAGAATGTGGTGTGAACTATGTTGTGTGCCCTTGCATCAAGGCAACTGTTTTATTTTATATCACACAAAAAAAAAGTATGTATGACACTGATGTATTTCATTTTTGTACATAGTTCAACAGTTCAGTCGTTTAGTGTTATGTGCAAATAAATTTATTTTATCAAAAACATTTTTTGTGCTTTTTTTTGTTATTTTATAGAAGGCATGCATTATTTAGATGTTAGAGGTGTCATAAAAGCCATAAATAATAGTGTCAAAATTCAAATTATGGTCAAAATGCATCAGTTTACAAAAAGCTCATTTTCTCAGTTTTTTCCCCAGGGATTGGAGTTTTCATGAAATTTAGCTATTTTCAAATGCCGATTGCTCAAGAATGGAAAAAGATAGGAACAAACATTTTTTTCTGTTGAAAGAAGAGAGTCTCATCTTTCTTCGGGTGTGCTCCATGTCTATATAGCATTAGAATACTATATTCTGTGGGCCTTGCAATATTAGTCAAAACCCAGGAAAACGCTGGGATTGAGCGGGTTGCTCCAGTGAAAATGGCTGGTATTTAATGAGTTAAGACTGGTTAGGACATCCGGCTCGCAGTCCCAAGGTGCAGGGTTCGATCCCGGGACCCAGCTTTCCTGTGTGGAGGTTGCATTTGTGAGTGAGTTTGAGCGCAGATGGTTGTTCGTCTTTGCGTGCCCTGCGATTGGCTGGCAACCACTTCAGGGTGTGCCCCGCCTACTGTCCGTTGACAGCTGGGTAGGCTCCAGCACACTATCCTTGTGAGAATAAGCGGATTGGATATTACATGTATGTGTTTATGCCCTAGGCCAGGCGAGGGCAAACTACGGCCCGGGGGCCACATGCGGCCCGTTAAGTTTTAATCCGGGCCGCCGAACTTGAAAAAAATTTAATGAATAAACCTTGTTAATGTTTTATTTTCTAAACACTGTGGTTTTCAAAGACAAATATTATTGTTGGAATGCTTTTATTCACTTTCATTTAAAATTAAATGTATTTTTTTTCTCAGATGAGGTGAGGTTTCCAAAACACTCCATCCATCTGCTCCTGGTCCGGCCCCTCTGTCATATTTTAGAACCCATTGTGGTCCTCCAATCAAAAAGTTTGCCCGCCCCTGCCCTAGGCTTTGTGTCTTTGCTTGGTTGACTGTGTAATGAGTGTATGAATGCATTTCTTTCTACCAGACACCTTGGACTTCCCATGGCAGATTAATAATCTATTTTATCTATCCATCAGGGTCACGAATGTCATTTGATGAGTAGAGAATTTAGAGTCTCCAATTAACCTAATATACATGGATTTGCGCATGGAAACCTGAGAAAAAGCCCTTAGTCCTACTTTTCCATCTGAACCACTTTATCCTCACGAGGGTCACAGCCGTGACATCCCAGCTGACTTCAGAAAGTAAGTGGGCGACGACTCATGATCTCTTGGTTGAATAATATTGTTAGGGGCTCAAAATGGCCCTCTACAATAAAATGGCAGAAGAATATTACATACTCTCTGGCAGAAGAATATTGCGTTTTTTTTGTTTTGTCCAATTAACTTAAATAAAACTTGGGAAAATTTAATGATTACATGTAAACCAGCTGGTCTTCCCCATACCAATCCCTGGCTAAAACTGACTGAAAAATGCATGATGTGTGCCTTTTAAACTCCTCGGCCCATCCACTATGCCAGGGATGGGCAAACTTTTTGATTGGGAGGGGGGGGGGCACAATGAGTCCTAAAATACATTTAATTTTAAACGAAAGTGAACAAAAGCATTACAACAATATATATGTCTTTGAAAAACCACAGTATTTAGAAAATAAACCATTAACAAGGCTTATTCATTTAATTTTTTTCAAGTTTGGGGGGCTGGATTGAAACGTTTAACGGGCCACAAGTGGCCCCCGGGCCGTAGTTTGCCCAAGTGCCCTAAGCCAATTGATTCTAAAAAATAACAGTTTTCTTCATCAAAACAACATTTTATGATCAACATAAATGTTAGTGAGTACATAAAGGTATACTCATTCGATCTATCATAACCCCATGCACTTAGACTGTACAAAAAAAAGAAAATTTTTATTTTAAAACCTAGTATTTCGCCATGACGTCACACGCTAGCGTCAAGTGCTTGGCGCTAAAAACCCGGAAGTAACAGCGGCGCTCGGTTTGAAAGTGGAGAGTTGTGCATGGTAGGCGAATTCGGGAGAAATGTTTGTTGAACACGAGGACTGTGGCGTAGAAGATGGTTTAACAGCGATCTAGTGCGCACCCAACCGTGATGGCTGACCAACGAAATAAATGCGGACCGACGGAGTGGACTGACAGGACGTGGAAAACAGGTGTGTGGCATGTGTGCGTGTGCACGAATGTGGGAGCGCGTTCACTATGGTGGCAGCGATCGCAAAGCAGCAGCACCACTCCTTGACAAAAGTATTGTACTTTCTCTGATGTTTTGGGTTTGCTCTGCTTTGGGGTTTGTAGTTCTGGCCACGCAAAAGTAACAAAGCAAGTTCTTGGATGTCTGCTTTTTTCTTGAACTGTTAATTGGTTAACATCGTGGCTCTTATTTTTATCTAATGTATGGAGTTTGGTGGCTATCTATATGCACAACTATATTAGTTGCACTTGAAATTGCATACAGAAAATTAGTATAAATAGGTTACGCTATAAAGTATAACAATATTAACAATCGTTATTGTTGTTACTGTTTATTTATTTTATTTTGCAATAACTGTGCTCCAAGCTTAGCTGTTGTGCCAGCTGCCAAGTAAAAATATGTAATCTCACTCAATAATAGGAATAAATACTTAACTAACATCTCAATTTTTCGGGTTGGGCTGTGGGGGAGGGGAGGGTGGCTGCCTGACATAAAGCAGACTGTCCTGCACATGCGCAGACCAGCCGAGTGTGTGAAGTGTGCGTAAGTGCAGTACCGGGACCGACCACTAGACAGCGATCCTGAGTAATTTTTCCGCACACACATTTCTAGCACACTCGTCTTGTTTTTGTGACCTTCCTGGGAAGCCCTGAAACTTTGACAGGACCTCCCCCTGAGCTTCTTATCACTGAATTCAATGCTCTTTTTTGTGGGGCCCAGATTTTTGGTCCCCACAAAAATTTTGGTCCCCTACAGTGGGTGTGCTGTCCGATGTTGGTCCCCAACATGTAGCTTATACAAACACACACACACACCCCTACTTGTTTTTGTGACATTGTTGGGCCACCTGAGCAAAACTCACATTGTGGGAACCACCCTTTCTAGTGGTTGTACAGCTCTGAAAAAAATCAGGCAGTGTCCAGGAATTTAGTTAAACACAAAAACCACTTCAAATTACCAATTAATGACCTGGAGGTCAAATGAGTGACTCAAGTGCATGTAATTCAGTCACTGTAGCCCAAAGATTCTCTGGGCCAGTGGATGAACCATTATTCGTCTTGGACAGCATTGAAGCAGGCCGTAGCCTGGTTTCTAAAGCTGAAAGACTTACTGACAGAGTAAAGGAAAATAGAAAGGAGTTAATCACATTAGGTGAAGAAGGCAAGATGAATTTATTCAAGAGAACTGTCAAAGGAAAGTATTTGACCTGCGACGACTTGGATAAAGCAGAAAGAGAACTTGTGAAATACTGTCAAAGGCGAAGTTTCAAAAAAGATTTAGCCATATTTGAAAAACAAAAAAGGGTGAAGAAAAGTAGCCCACTTTACAAGTTCAATATAGTACTTCAAGATGGTGTCATGAGGGTTGGTGGACAGTTGAGCCACGCAGCCATGCCTGAAACAGCAAAACAGCAAGCCATCTTGCCAAGGATTCACATAACACAAAGCTAGTCCTGAGATACATTCATGAGATTACAGCTCACGCTGGAAGGAACCACATGATGGCTAATCTGCATCAACAGTTTTGGATACCTCGAGCTGCTAGAGTCATCAGAAGAGTGCTACCTGACGATCCGCCTTTCAAGAGAATTGGCGTTGATTATTTTGGTCCATTCTAAGTAAGTAGGGTTAGAGGACAAGTAAAGAGATACGGCGTGATTTTTACATGTCTCGCTGTACGAGCCGTACATCTGGAAATTGCATCTTCACGTGACACAGATGCTTGTCTCAACGCAATCCGAAGATTTCTTGTCAGAAGAGGACAAGTGAGAGAGATGTATTCTGATAACGGAACCAACTTTAGATCAGCTGACAGTGAAATGAAGAAATCAATCAAAGAATGGAACACTAAGTAAATCGAGAAACACTTGCTGCAAAAAGGTATTCAGTGGCATAGCAATCCCCCAGCAGGTTCCCACCACGGAGGAAGCTGTGAGCGACTTATTTGGTCTGTGAGAAAAATCCTGAATGTCACTGTAAAAGAACAAATTTCGGGTGAAGAAAGTCAATATACCTTGCTTGGTGAGGCTGAAGCAGTTATAAACAGCAGGCCTATCACAAGGACATCTTCCGACCTCAACGACTTGGAAGCACTCACACCCAACACTCTGTTGTGGCTGAAGGTCAAACCTGAGTTACCTCCTGGAGTCTTCTGTAAAGACGACCAATACGCCCCAATACGTACCTCTGGGAATGAGCTGGTCAGCTCTTTAAAGAGTATTATGTAAGTTGAAATACATTAATCCATTTTTCTTTTTTGGACCATCTTTAACTGTGTAGTGTGTAATGTCTAAAATACAAAATGATCAGATTTTAGGGTGCAGTTGACGACTGTGGCACAGGTCCTCGCTCTACAAGTGCTAATAGTCTTCGGCAAAGAGAAAAATCTGCCATAAGGTACAGAAAACATTGGCATCAGAGTAAATGGATGCATGTTTTTGCAATGTGCGAGGAAACTGGCGAACTCAGAGAAAACTACGCAGGCTTGGGAGAACATGCAAACTCTACACAGGAAGGCCGGAGCCGGAATCGATCCCACAACCTCTGCATTGTGAGACCATCGTGCTCACAAGTCGCCCACCGTGGCGGCCGTCCATTATGAATGCCATCCCACCATCCATTATCTGTACGGCTTCTCCTCACAAGGGTTGCGGGGGGTGCTGGAGCCTATCCCAGCTATCTTGGGGCAGTAGGTGGGGTACACCCTAAACTGGTTGCCAGCCAATCGCAGGTCACACAAAGACAAACAACCATCCGCGCTCACACTCACACCAATTTAGGGTGTCCAAACAACCTGCCATGCATGTGTTTGGAATGTGGGAGGAAACCGGAGAACCCACGCAGGCGTGTGGGAAACATGCAAACTCCAAACAGGAAAGCCGGAATCAATCCCGCGACCTCTGCATTGTGAGACCATCGTGCTAACAAGTCGCCCACCATGCATCCCTGCTAAATAAATGATTAATTTTTACATTTTAGTATTTGTGCGATCTTGTGTTCATGACAGCATTTTCAACAGTGTGGGTGTTTGTATGAAAGCATTTCACTCGTGTATGGGCATGAGCATGTTTCAGTTGTATTTATGAATAACAATAATTTCACAATTGTGCCTGAGCGCCTTTCACTGGTGTGTATGAGAATGTTTCACCTATGTGTATGAGCGCATTTGACGAGTGTATGAGCAACAACTATTTCACTAGTGTGTATGAGAGCGTTTCACTCGTATGTATGATAGCGTTTCATAAGTATGCATGAGCAACAACAATTTCACTGGTGTGTAAGAGTGCATTTCAGAAGTGTGAAGCGATTCCTGACTTTTGTCCCCAACGGCACCTCATACTCCCCATCTCCCGCTCACTTCTCCTGACCCCATGAGCCATCCCCGTTGCTACTACATGGAGATTTGATGTGTTTTTTTGTTTTTTTTGTTATTAGCTTCTTCAACATCTCTTCTGATTCTCATCTCTTCTCTGGCGCTCGTCTCCGCCTGTCTGATTTGAAGTCGACCTCAGAATTTGCACTATTTTGACATGACTTCTGTGGTAATCACTACTGACATATTGTGTCATTTGCTCAATAATACATTAAAATTATAATAAATAATTAAAATGGGTCCGGTGCCGAGCTCTGGCTTCATATCTTTAAAAGTGGTCTTCTCAAATCTGTTACTAATGGCCTCTAAATCAGTTGTGGTAGAGAAGGGGCAAATTAGACCTTATGGCATCTTAATTTGGTCAAGTCTTGTACCCATTTTCAAGGCCAGCGACTATTGCTTTAGCTATATACAAGAAAAGGATTACTCTGAATATACACAACAACAAATCCCAGATGTCCAACCCAAATGTTGTTTCAAAATAATCCAGTTCAGATGATAAACAAATGTATTGGTATGTTGAGGTCATTATTTCAAATCAAAATATACACTTCTTTTTCAGACAATGGGGAGGATCGAAGAAGTGGAAAAGTTGCAGGAGTAACTTCAAAACAATGCAAAGAGACAGAATCTGGAAGAATGTCAAGTTTGTCCATGTTTATATTTCTGGAATTTAGTGGGCGTGCATCTCGAAATGTTTGGGCATGGTTCGGGCTGCCAGACAAGACTTTCACTGCGAGCGCTGGACCACTGGATGCTGCGGCAAACAGCGGACTTCTTGCAGCTATTTATTACCAACAAGCTACTCCTGCACATCAATGATGCGGATGGCACAGACTGCTTTGCAGACAATTATTTTGAGGCAAAACCAAGAGGTCTGTAAGCACTCTGAAAACAAAGTAAAATATTTGACACCCACGGCAAAAAAAGCCATGCTACAGCATAGGGCTGGGCGATAAACCGAAAATTTACCGTTACCGAAATTTATTACAATGACCGAAATCATTTTGCCCATGTCGGTAAATTCGATGAATAAAAAAAGAAAAGCCTTTTGTCTGCGGCAATGTTCATGCCCCTTTAAGACCGCTACAGCGCCTCTAGTCATGTGACTCCACCCGTCTGTCGCTCTCGTTGCTGGCGATTCAAATCCAGAAGCTTTCTCACCACCCACAACACAACCATGCTGTGCTGAAAGTTCAAAGTGAGAAGCAAGGTTCGACAAGTGACAACAGCCCATGAACGGAGGCGACACCATACGAGAGAACGTCTCAGAGGTGGACGCGATAGCTTAGCACATAGCTAAAGATAAAGCTCCTCTAGTTACGTGGCGCGCACAGGATTTAAACGCTTCATGAAAGCCGTATTTCCCGATATGGACTACATCGGGCCGGGAGCTTAGACATGTCAAGCATTTTGCATCTACATCCGACTTGTGGTCGGGTCGCAACATGGATCCCTGATTGAGCCTAACTGTGCATTACATAGATGACAAGTGGCGACTGCGCAGCAGAGTACTCGAGACGGCACATTTTCCCCGATAATACCCACTTGTTTATTTGGCTTGCATTGACATTTTCTTTCATTTTATTTAGCGTTTTTTTATTTGCCATTATTTACATCATGAGAGCATCTTGGCGCAATCTATTTGCAGAAAAAGATTTCGCAAGAGGTACCCTTTTTCTTTGTGACATTGTTCAAGTCATGCAAAGCAAGCTCAGGGTTCGCGGTTAACCGCTTCCCGATTGCCCGGGGCAAGTGAAATTTGGCCACGGGCAAGGTAAAATTATGGGCAACTTGCCCGACCGGGCAAGCATTTTTTAAAGCAGCCAAATATCTTTAATTTTGACGAAAACGGTGGTGTGATCTGTTTGTGTGCACTGTATGGTGATGGTTTAACCCAGACAACCCCTTATGTTTTGGTATGGTCCATTGGCCTTATCGGGGGCAATGGGCGGGCGCTACGGGGATCAGTTAGTTCAGTGAATGTCGAGTTAAAGTGGACGTCAATAAATCCCGCAGTATTGGAACTCGCTGTCGTAGCATCCTCATTTGAAGTTTGAAAAACACAACAAAAACCTACGATATTTTGGCCGAAAATTTCGGATTCCTCTGACATGACTAAAATAGCTCGAATATTTTTAAGTAGACAATTCAGTTGTGAGTAAGGAAGGGAGTAATATTTGATTATTGGCTGTTAATTCATTAGCTCCATGATGTGACCTGACATAGTGTCAGTGACTGTGTTCTGTTTATGCTATGAAACTTATGGAGGCAGCACCACAGGCACTGGTCTTAAAGGAATACACAAATTTGCCACACTCATAATTTACTCATGTGATTCCTCAATTAATACGCTCTCCTGGACTTAAAATTGATCATCTGGATTGCTGTAATATCATTTTCCCAATTTAACATGCAGATTTGTTAATTATTAAAACTACAATTAACATTTTCAATAACTGCACAGGATGATACATTTGCTCTTGTGAGTAGGGTTTCATGGTTGACGATGAAAACAAGATTAATTTATGCTTATCAGATTATATGTTTATTTACATTTGTGGCGCACATTTTACAACCATAAACATTTTATTCTTAGAGAAAAAAAATTGTCACTTGCCCAAGTCGGGCAAGTAATTTGGCCACTCGGGCAAGGCAAATTTTAGTGGCACTTGCCCTATGGGCAAGCAGTTTTTAAAGTTAACCGCGAACCCTGCAAGCTATTTGGAATGTTCATACAAATGATTTTTGTACTTTTATTTTTCATTGAAAGTAAAGTGTACCAGTTGGTCAATAAAAAAAACAGTCAATATGCAATTCCTGCATTTATTTTGATTTTAGTCCACGTGGGAATTTATTGTGCATTTATCGTTATCGAGGTAAAATTGCTCGATTTCTCGCGATATTGATTTGAGGTCATATCGCCCAGCCCTTCTACAGCATGTATACAGTGTGAGACGTGTTGTGTTCACTTGCTCCAAGGCAATTGTTTTTAAGTGTATACCACATACCCAACGAATTGTGTAATTTGTATGGCGGGGTGTACACATGCGTTGCAAAAACACATGCACACACTGTCACTCACGCACTTCCGTATATAGTTTATTTCAGCACCTTTTGTCATGCTGTTTTTATTTTATAGAAGGAAAGCATTATTTTGATGTCTGAGCTGTCACAAAAGAAAAAATAGAACTGTTGAAGTCAAGTCAAGCTTGTGCTTGAAATGTTTGTTCTTAGTTTCTCAGTTTTTCGTGAGCAATGGGAATTCAGTTATATTCAAACGCTGTCAGGTAAAGGCTCCATATTTTTATAGCATTATAGCACACTATTCTGTGGGCGCTAGAATTGAAGGGTTTGCGTTAGTAAAAATAGGTGGGATTAAATGAGCTGAAGTGTATCTCTTGAGTGCTCCTTAAATATTTGCCTGTGTTGGTATATTTTATTTTGGTCGTGTCATGTTTATTCTTACGCTGAAAGAGACATGAGGTGTTCGAAAAAAATAAATGATTTTTTTTCCCGGTCAAAACTACCAATGGTGTCTGTTTTTTTTCCCTCCGTGAAATGTACGAGTTATCACTTTGACGCGCATGATGTCACGTGGCTGGAGGACTGGAAACTTGCACGAACAACATTTACGTTGAAATGTAACAATGACACATATATCGACATCTAACAAACATGCATGGGCATCTAACATTGACACTTACATTGACGTCTATAACATAAACCATTACAATCACATCTAACAAACACGGACATCTAACAGACACATCGACATCCATCATAAACATTTACATAGACATCGACATCTAACCAACCTTTACATAGACATCTTACACACATCGACATCTAACAAACATTTACATAGACATCTAACATAAACACATCTAATATAGACACATAGATTGACATCTAACATCGACACATTGAGATCTAACATAGACATACATTGACATCTAACAAAGACTGTTACATCGACAACTAACATCGACACAAGGCTTTGTCAAATGACACGTCATGACGACATATACAGAGACACAAGGCACAACAGCATATTTTTGGTACAAATTGAACCCGATATGTTAGCTACCTCGTTCGACTTAAAGGGTTAGCGAACTTGTTATGGTGGTTGAGGCGTGGTGGCTACCCAGCTCGTGTAGTGTATATTAAACTTAAGTTAATAATTTATGACCAGTAAACACGGATGTTGTAACGCAAAACAATGTTCAAATGTTAGTTTTTTTTCAACACATTTCATGAGAAAAAGCTCTACTTGTCTGTGAGAAATGTATGTTGTAGACCCATTATATAACACAATATTACACAATTTTACATTGGAATTTCATTTAATAAAACATTGACAATTATCTTTACAAACACTGTGTATGATTCATCTTTTCATTTGTTGTTCAATGAGCAAAACAGTGGCGATCAAAACAGTGCAAATTAAATGACATTTTATAGGTATCTGGCTGCAATACAGTGAACCCTCGCTACTTCGCGGTTCACCTTTCGCGGGTTCAGTGCTTCGCGGGTCTAAAAAATATTCGGGGGCATTGTAGTTTCGCCGAGCGGCACGACGGGGCGCTGGAGTGGTTAGACGGCCGGCGTGCGCCGAAGAAGAACGTGGGCGAAGAGGAGAGTGGACAAAGAAGAGCACGTTCCCCCGGGCACGATTTGGGGCGACGTTTCGCGCGGTTCGGACCGTACCAGAGCTCCGGCCAGCGTGCGTGGCAGTTAAGCCGAAGAGGAACAACTTCCGCCCGGGCACTAGCGGGGCGACATTTCGCTCCGTTCGGGACCGTGCGAGAGCTCCGGAGGAGACCGGCCGGCGTGCGTGGTTGTTAAGCCGAAGAGGAACACCTTCCGCCCGGGCATGAGCGGAGCGCGAGGCTGTCAGTTATGAATGAATAAATGAATAAATAAATGAAGAATGCCAGGGCACACCGGACGGCGTACCAGCAGGTAAAAGTCGAAGTAATTAAATAAATACAAAAAGAAGTAATTGAATAAATACAAAAATAATGGCTGGGGAATAAAAAAATGTTTTAATAATTTTTTTTTTTGTTATAACATGAATTTCACCCTCTCTCTCTCTACCCGTATATATATATATATATATATATATATATATATATTATTATTTTATTTATTTTTTTTTTTAAGCATTTTTGAAGGTGCGCCGCTACTTCGCACTTTTTTTTTAAAGCATTTTTGAAGGTGCGCCGCTACTTCGCACTTTTTTTTTTTAAGCATTTTTGAAGGTGCGCCGCTACTTCGCGGATTTTCAGTTTTCGCGGGTGGTCTCGGTCCCCATTAACCGCGATAACCGAGGGTTCACTGTAGTAAGTTACATTCTAATTTACATTTACAGGTAATGGAAATGACTACTGGTAACCTCAATTTAACTGTATTTCAGTCAGAATGCCTCAAACATCATAAAAAAATAAAACGTTGAGTATTATTTCTCCTTCAAAATGTCAGAAGAAATACTCTATAATGGCCTGACGACATCAACATAGTTTATAGTATATAGCAGGGGTGGGAAAACTTTTTTATTGGCGGGCCACAATGGGTTCTAAAATTTGACAGAGGGGCTGGACCAGGAGCAGATGGATGGAGTGTTTTGGTAACCTCATCTCATCTGAGAAAAAAAATACATTTAATTTTAAATGAAAGTGAACAAAAGCTTGTCTTTGAAAAACCACACTATTTTGAAAATAAAACATTAACAAGGTTTATTTTTTTTTTTTTAAAATTCGGCGGGCCGGATTAAAACGTTTAACGGGCCGCATGTGGCCCCCAGGCCGTAGTTTTCTCACGACGGTATATAGCATAGCGGCATAGGTTCCCTCGTCAACATCAAGTGAGTTACCCTCTTACCAAGACCAAAATACGGGGCTCCCCATCTCCCGGTCACTTCTCCAGACCCCAACAGTCACCCTCGTTGCGAGAACTTTAAGATTCGATGTTTATTTTTTTTCGCTTCTTCAACTTCGTGTCTGATTCTTTTCTCTTCTCTGGCTCCAGGATTCCGCTGTCAATCAGATGACGATTGAGGCGGGACTTCCGGTTCAAAGTCACCCTCAGAGTTTGCAACCATTTGAGATGGCTTCTGTGGTAATAACAACTGTCATAGGTGCAATTTGCTCTATAAAGCATTAAAAAAAAATAATAATAATAAATTACAAAAAATAGTCAAGTACAGCACTCGTCTCATAAACTAGGTAAGAATTTAGCGTTACTAACGTTGCTACACTATAAAGAGTGTTTTACTGACTAGCTAAACCCAGTTTTGGTTTAGCTGTTATAAAAGTTTGGTTTTTTAGTGCTGTAAATGCATTTTCAGCTCGCGCTGTACACATTTGCTATGAGAGGCATTATCTCATAAGGGAAATATTGGACAATCAAATTAATGACTGCCCAGGCATCAGGATGTCTTTTTACACTATATAAAGGAGGAAATTTACATTGGAAACGTTTAGTTTAGCTGTTAATGAAGTTTCGTTTTTTTTAGTGCTGAAAATTCATTGTCTGCTGGCGCTGTACACTTTTTCTAAGTGTTGCAATATCTCATGAAGGAAATACTGGACAATCAAATTAATGACTTTCCAGGCTTCAGGATGCCTTTCTACACTATATAAAGGTGGAAATTTACATTGGAAACGTTTGGTTTAGCTGTTATAAAAGTTTGGTTTTTTAGTGCTGTAAATGCATTTTCAGCTCGCGCTGTACACATTTGCTATGAGAGGCATTATCTCATAAGGGAAATATTGGACAATCAAATTAATGACTGCCCAGGCTTCAGGATGTCTTTTTACACTATATAAAGGTGGAAATTTACATTGGAAACGTTTGGTTTAGCTGTTATAAAAGTTTGGTTTTTTTAGTGCTGAAAATGCATTTTCAGCTCGCACTGTACACATTTGCTATGTGAGGCATTATCTCATAAGGGAAATACTGGACAATCAAATTAATGACTGCCCAGGCTTCAGGATGTCTTTTTACACTATATAAAGGTGGAATTTACATTGGAAACGTTTGGTTTAGCTGTTATAAAAGTTTGTTTTTTTGTGCTGAAAATGCATTTTCAGCTCGCACTGTACACATTTGCTATGTGAGGCATTATCTCATGAAGGAAATACTGGACAATCAAATTAATGACTTTCCAGGCTTCAGGATGCCTTTTTACACTATATAAAGGTGGAAATTTACATTGGAAACGTTTGGTTTAGCTGTTATAAAAGTTTGGTTTTTTAGTGCTGTAAATGCATTTTCAGCTCGCGCTGTACACATTTGCTATGAGAGGCATTATCTCAAAAGGGAAATATTGGACAATCAAATTAATGACTGCCCAGGCTTCAGGATGTCTTTTTACACTATATAAAGGTGGAATTTACATTGGAAACGTTTGGTTTAGCTGTTATAAAAGTTTGGTTTTTTAGTGCTGAAAATGCATTTTCAGCTCGCACTGTACACATTTGCTATGTGAGGCATTATCTCATGAAGGAAATACTGGACAATCAAATTAATGACTTTCCAGGCTTCAGGATGCCTTTTTACACTATATAAAGGTGGAAATTTACATTGGAAACGTTTGGTTTAGCTGTTATAAAAGTTTGGTTTTTTAGTGCTGTAAATGCATTTTCAGCTCGCGCTGTACACATTTGCTATGAGAGGCATTATCTCATAAAGGAAATATTGGACAATCGAATTAATGACTGCCCAGGCTTCAGGATGTCTTTTTACACTATATAAAGGTGGAAATTTACATTGGAAACGTTTGGTTTAGCTGTTATAAAAGTTTGTTTTTTTAGTGCTGAAAATGCATTTTCAGCTCGCACTGTACACATTTGCTATGTGAGGCATTATCTCATAAGGGAAATACTGGACAATCAAATTAATGACTTCCCAGGCTTTCAGGATGCCTTTTTACACTCTATAAATGTGGAAATTTACATTGGAAACGTTTGGTTTAGCTGTTAATGAAGTTTCGTTTTTTTAGTGCTGAAAATTCATTGTCTGCTGGCGCTGTACACCTTTTCTAAGTGTTGCAATATCTCATGAAGGAAATACTGGACAATCAAATTAATGACTTTCCAGGCTTCAAGATGCCTTTCTACACTATATAAAGGTGGAAATTTACATTGGAAACGTTTGGTTTAGCTGTTATAAAAGTTTGGGTTTTTAGTCCTGTAAATGCATTTTCAGCTCGCGCTGTACACATTTGCTATGAGAGGCATTATCTCATAAGCGAAATATTGGACAATCAAATTAATGACTGCCCAGGCTTCAGGATGTCTTTTTACACTATATAAAGGTGGAAATTTACATTGGAAACGTTTAGTTTAGCTGTTATAAAAGTTTGTTTTTTTAGTGCTGTAAATGCATTTTCAGCTCGCGCTGTACACATTTGCTATGTGAGGCATTATCTCATAAGGGAAATACTGGACAATCAAATTAATGACTGCCCAGGCTTCAGGATGTCTTTTTACACTATATAAAGGTGGAAATTTACATTGGAAACGTTTGGTTTAGCTGTTATAAAAGTTTGTTTTTTTAGTGCTGAAAATGCATTTTCAGCTCGCACTGTACACATTTGCTATGTGAGGCATTATCTCATAAGGGAAATACTGGACAATCAAATTAATTACTTCCCAGGCTTCAGGATGCCTTTTTACACTCTATAAATGTGGAAATTTACATTGGAAACGTTTGGTTTAGCTGTTAATGAAGTTTCGTTTTTTTAGTGCTGAAAATTCATTGTCTGCTGGCGCTGTACACTTTTTCTAAGTGTTGCAATATCTCATGAAGGAAATACTGGACAATCAAATTAATGACTTTCCAGGCTTCAGGATGCCTTTCTACACTATATAAAGGTGGAAATTTACATTGGAAACGTTTGGTTTAGCTGTTATAAAAGTTTGGTTTTTTAGTGCTGTAAATGCATTTTCAGCTCGCGCTGTACACATTTGCTATGAGAGGCATTATCTCATAAGGGAAATATTGGACAATCAAATTAATGACTGCCCAGGCTTCAGGATGTCTTTTTACACTATATAAAGGTGGAAATTTACATTGGAAACGTTTGGTTTAGCTGTTATAAAAGTTTGGTTTTTTAGTGCTGTAAATGCATTTTCAGCTCGCGCTGTACACATTTGCTATGAGAGGCATTATCTCATAAGGGAAATATTGGACAATCAAATTAATGACTGCCCAGGCTTCAGGATGTCTTTTTACACTATATAAAGGTGGAAATTTACATTGGAAACGTTTAGTTTAGCTGTTAATGAAGTTTCGTTTTTTTAGTGCTGAAAATTCATTGTCTGCTGGCGCTGTACACTTTTTCTAAGTGTTGCAATATCTCATGAAGGAAATACTGGACAATCAAATTAATGACTTTCCAGGCTTCAGGATGCCTTTCTACACTATATAAAGGTAGAAATTTACATTGGAAACGTTTGGTTTAGCTGTTATAAAAGTTTGGTTTTTTAGTGCTGTAAATGCATTTTCAGCTCGCGCTGTACACATTTGCTATGAGAGGCATTATCTCATAAGGGAAATATTGGACAATCAAATTAATGACTGCCCAGGCTTCAGGATGTCTTTTTACACTATATAAAGGTGGAAATTTACATTGGAAACGTTTGGTTTAGCTGTTATAAAAGTTTGGTTTTTTAGTGCTGTAAATGCATTTTCAGCTCGCGCTGTACACATTTGCTATGAGAGGCATTATCTCATAAGGGAAATATTGGACAATCAAATTAATGGCTGCCCAGGCTTCAGGATGTCTTTTTACACTATATAAAGGTGGAAATTTACATTGGAAACGTTTAGTTTAGCTGTTAATGAAGTTTCGGTTTTTTAGTGCTGAAAATTCATTGTCTCCTGGCGCTGTACACTTTTTCTAAGTGTTGCAATATCTCATGAAGGAAATACTGGACAATCAAATTAATGACTTTCCAGGCTTCAGGATGCCTTTCTACACTATATAAAGGTGGAAATTTACATTGGAAACGTTTGGTTTAGCTGTTATAAAAGTTTGGTTTTTTAGTGCTGTAAATGCATTTTCAGCTCGCGCTGTACACATTTGCTATGAGAGGCATTATCTCAAAAGGGAAATATTGGACAATCAAATTAATGACTGCCCAGGCTTCAGGATGTCTTTTTACACTATATAAAGGTGGAATTTACATTGGAAACGTTTGGTTTAGCTGTTATAAAAGTTTGGTTTTTTAGTGCTGAAAATGCATTTTCAGCTCGCACTGTACACATTTGCTATGTGAGGCATTATCTCATGAAGGAAATACTGGACAATCAAATTAATGACTTTCCAGGCTTCAGGATGCCTTTTTACACTATATAAAGGTGGAAATTTACATTGGAAACGTTTGGTTTAGCTGTTATAAAAGTTTGGTTTTTTAGTGCTGTAAATGCATTTTCAGCTCGCGCTGTACACATTTGCAATGAGAGGCATTATCTCATAAAGGAAATATTGGACAATCGAATTAATGACTGCCCAGGCTTCAGGATGTCTTTTTACACTATATAAAGGTGGAAATTTACATTGGAAACGTTTGGTTTAGCTGTTATAAAAGTTTGGTTTTTTAGTGCTGTATATGCATTTTCAGCTCGCGCTGTACACATTTGCTATGAGAGGCATTATCTCAAAAGGGAAATATTGGACAATCAAATTAATGACTGCCCAGGCTTCAGGATGTCTTTTTACACTATATAAAGGTGGAATTTACATTGGAAACGTTTGGTTTAGCTGTTATAAAAGTTTGGTTTTTTAGTGCTGAAAATGCATTTTCAGCTCGCACTGTACACATTTGCTATGTGAGGCATTATCTCATGAAGGAAATACTGGACAATCAAATTAATGACTTTCCAGGCTTCAGGATGCCTTTTTACACTATATAAAGGTGGAAATTTACATTGGAAACGTTTGGTTTAGCTGTTATAAAAGTTTGGTTTTTTAGTGCTGTTAAATGCATTTTCAGCTCGCGCTGTACACATTTGCTATGAGAGGCATTATCTCATAAAGGAAATATTGGACAATCGAATTAATGACTGCCCAGGCTTCAGGATGTCTTTTTACACTATATAAAGGTGGAAATTTACATTGGAAACGTTTGGTTTAGCTGTTATAAAAGTTTGGTTTTTTAGTGCTGAAAATGCATTTTCAGCTCGCACTGTACACATTTGCTATGTGAGGCATTATCTCATAAGGGAAATACTGGACAATCAAATTAATGACTTCCCAGGCTTTCAGGATGCCTTTTTACACTCTATAAATGTGGAAATTTACATTGGAAACGTTTGGTTTAGCTGTTAATGAAGTTTCGTTTTTTTAGTGCTGAAAATTCATTGTCTGCTGGCGCTGTACACCTTTTCTAAGTGTTGCAATATCTCATGAAGGAAATACTGGACAATCAAATTAATGACTTTCCAGGCTTCAAGATGCCTTTCTACACTATATAAAGGTGGAAATTTACATTGGAAACGTTTGGTTTAGCTGTTATAAAAGTTTGGGTTTTTAGTCCTGTAAATGCATTTTCAGCTCGCGCTGTACACATTTGCTATGAGAGGCATTATCTCATAAGCGAAATATTGGACAATCAAATTAATGACTGCCCAGGCTTCAGGATGTCTTTTTACACTATATAAAGGTGGAAATTTACATTGGAAACGTTTAGTTTAGCTGTTATAAAAGTTTGTTTTTTTAGTGCTGTAAATGCATTTTCAGCTCGCGCTGTACACATTTGCTGTGTGAGGCATTATCTCATAAGGGAAATACTGGACAATCAAATTAATGACTGCCCAGGCTTCAGGATGTCTTTTTACACTATATAAAGGTGGAAATTTACATTGGAAACGTTTGGTTTAGCTGTTATAAAAGTTTGTTTTTTTAGTGCTGAAAATGCATTTTCAGCTCGCACTGTACACATTTGCTATGTGAGGCATTATCTCATAAGGGAAATACTGGACAATCAAATTAATTACTTCCCAGGCTTCAGGATGCCTTTTTACACTCTATAAATGTGGAAATTTACATTGGAAACGTTTGGTTTAGCTGTTAATGAAGTTTCGTTTTTTTAGTGCTGAAAATTCATTGTCTGCTGGCGCTGTACACTTTTTCTAAGTGTTGCAATATCTCATGAATGAAATACTGGACAATCAAATTAATGACTTTCCAGGCTTCAGGATGCCTTTCTACACTATATAAAGGTGGAAATTTACATTGGAAACGTTTGGTTTAGCTGTTATAAAAGTTTGGTTTTTTAGTGCTGTAAATGCATTTTCAGCTCGCGCTGTACACATTTGCTATGAGAGGCATTATCTCATAAGGGAAATATTGGACAATCAAATTAATGACTGCCCAGGCTTCAGGATGTCTTTTTACACTATATAAAGGTGGAAATTTACATTGGAAACGTTTGGTTTAGCTGTTATAAAAGTTTGGTTTTTTAGTGCTGTAAATGCATTTTCAGCTCGCGCTGTACACATTTGCTATGAGAGGCATTATCTCATAAGGGAAATATTGGACAATCAAATTAATGACTGCCCAGGCTTCAGGATGTCTTTTTACACTATATAAAGGTGGAAATTTACATTGGAAACGTTTAGTTTAGCTGTTAATGAAGTTTCGTTTTTTTAGTGCTGAAAATTCATTGTCTGCTGGCGCTGTACACTTTTTCTAAGTGTTGCAATATCTCATGAAGGAAATACTGGACAATCAAATTAATGACTTTCCAGGCTTCAGGATGCCTTTCTACACTATATAAAGGTAGAAATTTACATTGGAAACGTTTGGTTTAGCTGTTATAAAAGTTTGGTTTTTTAGTGCTGTAAATGCATTTTCAGCTCGCGCTGTACACATTTGCTATGAGAGGCATTATCTCATAAGGGAAATATTGGACAATCAAATTAATGACTGCCCAGGCTTCAGGATGTCTTTTTACACTATATAAAGGTGGAAATTTACATTGGAAACGTTTGGTTTAGCTGTTATAAAAGTTTGGTTTTTTAGTGCTGTAAATGCATTTTCAGCTCGCGCTGTACACATTTGCTATGAGAGGCATTATCTCATAAGGGAAATATTGGACAATCAAATTAATGGCTGCCCAGGCTTCAGGATGTCTTTTTACACTATATAAAGGTGGAAATTTACATTGGAAACGTTTAGTTTAGCTGTTAATGAAGTTTCGGTTTTTTAGTGCTGAAAATTCATTGTCTCCTGGCGCTGTACACTTTTTCTAAGTGTTGCAATATCTCATGAAGGAAATACTGGACAATCAAATTAATGACTTTCCAGGCTTCAGGATGCCTTTCTACACTATATAAAGGTGGAAATTTACATTGGAAACGTTTGGTTTAGCTGTTATAAAAGTTTGGTTTTTTAGTGCTGTAAATGCATTTTCAGCTCGCGCTGTACACATTTGCTATGAGAGGCATTATCTCAAAAGGGAAATATTGGACAATCAAATTAATGACTGCCCAGGCTTCAGGATGTCTTTTTACACTATATAAAGGTGGAATTTACATTGGAAACGTTTGGTTTAGCTGTTATAAAAGTTTGGTTTTTTAGTGCTGAAAATGCATTTTCAGCTCGCACTGTACACATTTGCTATGTGAGGCATTATCTCATGAAGGAAATACTGGACAATCAAATTAATGACTTTCCAGGCTTCAGGATGCCTTTTTACACTATATAAAGGTGGAAATTTACATTGGAAACGTTTGGTTTAGCTGTTATAAAAGTTTGGTTTTTTAGTGCTGTAAATGCATTTTCAGCTCGCGCTGTACACATTTGCAATGAGAGGCATTATCTCATAAAGGAAATATTGGACAATCGAATTAATGACTGCCCAGGCTTCAGGATGTCTTTTTACACTATATAAAGGTGGAAATTTACATTGGAAACGTTTGGTTTAGCTGTTATAAAAGTTTGGTTTTTTAGTGCTGAAAATGCATTTTCAGCTCGCACTGTACACATTTGCTATGTGAGGCATTATCTCATAAGGGAAATACTGGACAATCAAATTAATGACTTCCGGGGCTTTCAGGATGCCTTTTTACACTCTATAAATGTGGAAATTTACATTGGAAACGTTTGGTTTAGCTGTTAATGAAGTTTCGTTTTTTTAGTGCTGAAAATTCATTGTCTGCTGGCGCTGTACACCTTTTCTAAGTGTTGCAATATCTCATGAAGGAAATACTGGACAATCAAATTAATGACTTTCCAGGCTTCAAGATGCCTTTCTACACTATATAAAGGTGGAAATTTACATTGGAAACGTTTGGTTTAGCTGTTATAAAAGTTTGGGTTTTTAGTCCTGTAAATGCATTTTCAGCTCGCGCTGTACACATTTGCTATGAGAGGCATTATCTCATAAGCGAAATATTGGACAATCAAATTAATGACTGCCCAGGCTTCAGGATGTCTTTTTACACTATATAAAGGTGGAAATTTACATTGGAAACGTTTAGTTTAGCTGTTATAAAAGTTTGTTTTTTTAGTGCTGTAAATGCATTTTCAGCTCGCGCTGTACACATTTGCTATGTGAGGCATTATCTCATAAGGGAAATACTGGACAATCAAATTAATGACTGCCCAGGCTTCAGGATGTCTTTTTACACTATATAAAGGTGGAAATTTACATTGGAAACGTTTGGTTTAGCTGTTATAAAAGTTTGGTTTTTTAGTGCTGAAAATGCATTTTCAGCTCGCACTGTACACATTTGCTATGTGAGGCATTATCTCATAAGGGAAATACTGGACAATCAAATTAATGACTTCCCAGGCTTCAGGATGCCTTTTTACACTCTATAAATGTGGAAATTTACATTGGAAACGTTTGGTTTAGCTGTTAATGAAGTTTCGTTTTTTTTGTGCTGAAAATTCATTGTCTGCTGGCGCTGTACACTTTTTCTAAGTGTTGCAATATCTCATGAAGGAAATACTGGACAATCAAATTAATGACTTTCCAGGCTTCAGGATGCCTTTCTACACTATATAAAGGTGGAAATTTACATTGGAAACGTTTGGTTTAGCTGTTATAAAAGTTTGGTTTTTTAGTGCTGTAAATGCATTTTCAGCTCGCGCTGTACACATTTGCTATGAGAGGCATTATCTCATAAGGGAAATATTGGACAATCAAATTAATGACTGCCCAGGCTTCAGGATGTCTTTTTACACTATATAAAGGTGGAAATTTACATTGGAAACGTTTAGTTTAGCTGTTAATGAAGTTTCGTTTTTTTAGTGCTGAAAATTCATTGTCTGCTGGCGCTGTACACTTTTTCTAAGTGTTGCAATATCTCATGAAGGAAATACTGGACAATCAAATTAATGACTTTCCAGGCTTCAGGATGCCTTTCTACACTATATAAAGGTAGAAATTTACATTGGAAACGTTTGGTTTAGCTGTTATAAAAGTTTGGTTTTTTAGTGCTGTAAATGCATTTTCAGCTCGCGCTGTACACATTTGCTATGAGAGGCATTATCTCATAAGGGAAATTTTGGACAATCAAATTAATGACTGCCCAGGCTTCAGGATGTCTTTTTACACTATATAAAGGTGGAAATTTACATTGGAAACGTTTGGTTTCGCTGTTATAAAAGTTTGGTTTTTTAGTGCTGAAAATGCATTTTCAGCTCGCACTGTACACATTTGCTATGTGAGGCATTATCTCATAAGGGAAATACTGGACAATCAAATTAATGACTTCCCAGGCTTCGGGATGCCTTTTTACACTCTATAAATGTGGAAATTTACATTGGAAACGTTTGGTTTAGCTGTTAATGAAGTTTCGTTTTTTTAGTGCTGAAAATTCATTGTCTGCTGGCGCTGTACACTTTTTCTAAGTGTTGCAATATCTCATGAAGGAAATACTGGACAATCAAATTAATGACTTTCCAGGCTTCAGGATGCCTTTCTACACTATATAAAGGTGGAAATTTACATTGGAAACGTTTGGTTTAGCTGTTATAAAAGTTTGGTTTTTTAGTGCTGTAAATGCATTTTCAGCTCGCGCTGTACACATTTGCTATGAGAGGCATTATCTCATAAGGGAAGTATTGGACAATCAAATTAATGACTGCCCAGGCTTCAGGATGTCTTTTTACACTATATAAAGGTGGAAATTTACATTGGAAACGTTTGGTTTAGCTGTTATAAAAGTTTGGTTTTTTAGTGCTGTAAATGCATTTTCAGCTCGCGCTGTACACATTTGCTATGAGAGGCATTATCTCATAAGGGAAATATTGGACAATCAAATTAATGACTGCCCAGGCTTCAGGATGTCTTTTTACACTATATAAAGGTGGAAATTTACATTGGAAACGTTTAGTTTAGCTGTTAATGAAGTTTCGTTTTTTTAGTGCTGAAAATTCATTGTCTGCTGGCGCTGTACACTTTTTCTAAGTGTTGCAATATCTCATGAAGGAAATACTGGACAATCAAATTAATGACTTTCCAGGCTTCAGGATGCCTTTCTACACTATATAAAGGTAGAAATTTACATTGGAAACGTTTGGTTTAGCTGTTATAAAAGTTTGGTTTTTTAGTGCTGTAAATGCATTTTCAGCTCGCGCTGTACACATTTGCTATGAGAGGCATTATCTCATAAGGGAAATATTGGACAATCAAATTAATGACTGCCCAGGCTTCAGGATGTCTTTTTACACTATATAAAGGTGGAAATTTACATTGGAAACGTTTGGTTTAGCTGTTATAAAAGTTTGGTTTTTTAGTGCTGTAAATGCATTTTCAGCTCGCGCTGTACACATTTGCTATGAGAGGCATTATCTCATAAGGGAAATATTGGACAATCAAATTAATGGCTGCCCAGGCTTCAGGATGTCTTTTTACACTATATAAAGGTGGAAATTTACATTGGAAACGTTTAGTTTAGCTGTTAATGAAGTTTCGGTTTTTTAGTGCTGAAAATTCATTGTCTCCTGGCGCTGTACACTTTTTCTAAGTGTTGCAATATCTCATGAAGGAAATACTGGACAATCAAATTAATGACTTTCCAGGCTTCAGGATGCCTTTCTACACTATATAAAGGTGGAAATTTACATTGGAAACGTTTGGTTTAGCTGTTATAAAAGTTTGGTTTTTTAGTGCTGTAAATGCATTTTCAGCTCGCGCTGTACACATTTGCTATGAGAGGCATTATCTCAAAAGGGAAATATTGGACAATCAAATTAATGACTGCCCAGGCTTCAGGATGTCTTTTTACACTATATAAAGGTGGAATTTACATTGGAAACGTTTGGTTTAGCTGTTATAAAAGTTTGGTTTTTTAGTGCTGAAAATGCATTTTCAGCTCGCACTGTACACATTTGCTATGTGAGGCATTATCTCATGAAGGAAATACTGGACAATCAAATTAATGACTTTCCAGGCTTCAGGATGCCTTTTTACACTATATAAAGGTGGAAATTTACATTGGAAACGTTTGGTTTAGCTGTTATAAAAGTTTGGTTTTTTAGTGCTGTAAATGCATTTTCAGCTCGCGCTGTACACATTTGCAATGAGAGGCATTATCTCATAAAGGAAATATTGGACAATCGAATTAATGACTGCCCAGGCTTCAGGATGTCTTTTTACACTATATAAAGGTGGAAATTTACATTGGAAACGTTTGGTTTAGCTGTTATAAAAGTTTGGTTTTTTAGTGCTGAAAA
Source organism: Idiotropiscis lumnitzeri (assembly GCF_059441095.1). Taxonomy (NCBI): domain Eukaryota; kingdom Metazoa; phylum Chordata; class Actinopteri; order Syngnathiformes; family Syngnathidae; genus Idiotropiscis; species Idiotropiscis lumnitzeri. Next base: position 310,339 of record NW_028283719.1, on the reverse strand, counting down.
TGCATTTTCAGCTCGCACTGTACACATTTGCTATGTGAGGCATTATCTCATAAGGGAAATACTGGACAATCAAATTAATGACTTCCGGGGCTTTCAGGATGCCTTTTTACACTCTATAAATGTGGAAATTTACATTGGAAACGTTTGGTTTAGCTGTTAATGAAGTTTCGTTTTTTTAGTGCTGAAAATTCATTGTCTGCTGGCGCTGTACACCTTTTCTAAGTGTTGCAATATCTCATGAAGGAAATACTGGACAATCAAATTAATGACTTTCCAGGCTTCAAGATGCCTTTCTACACTATATAAAGGTGGAAATTTACATTGGAAACGTTTGGTTTAGCTGTTATAAAAGTTTGGGTTTTTAGTCCTGTAAATGCATTTTCAGCTCGCGCTGTACACATTTGCTATGAGAGGCATTATCTCATAAGCGAAATATTGGACAATCAAATTAATGACTGCCCAGGCTTCAGGATGTCTTTTTACACTATATAAAGGTGGAAATTTACATTGGAAACGTTTAGTTTAGCTGTTATAAAAGTTTGTTTTTTTAGTGCTGTAAATGCATTTTCAGCTCGCGCTGTACACATTTGCTATGTGAGGCATTATCTCATAAGGGAAATACTGGACAATCAAATTAATGACTGCCCAGGCTTCAGGATGTCTTTTTACACTATATAAAGGTGGAAATATACATTGGAAACGTTTGGTTTAGCTGTTATAAAAGTTTGGTTTTTTAGTGCTGAAAATGCATTTTCAGCTCGCACTGTACACATTTGCTATGTGAGGCATTATCTCATAAGGGAAATACTGGACAATCAAATTAATGACTTCCCAGGCTTCAGGATGCCTTTTTACACTCTATAAATGTGGAAATTTACATTGGAAACGTTTGGTTTAGCTGTTAATGAAGTTTCGTTTTTTTTGTGCTGAAAATTCATTGTCTGCTGGCGCTGTACACTTTTTCTAAGTGTTGCAATATCTCATGAAGGAAATACTGGACAATCAAATTAATGACTTTCCAGGCTTCAGGATGCCTTTCTACACTATATAAAGGTGGAAATTTACATTGGAAACGTTTGGTTTAGCTGTTATAAAAGTTTGGTTTTTTAGTGCTGTAAATGCATTTTCAGCTCGCGCTGTACACATTTGCTATGAGAGGCATTATCTCATAAGGGAAATATTGGACAATCAAATTAATGACTGCCCAGGCTTCAGGATGTCTTTTTACACTATATAAAGGTGGAAATTTACATTGGAAACGTTTAGTTTAGCTGTTAATGAAGTTTCGTTTTTTTAGTGCTGAAAATTCATTGTCTGCTGGCGCTGTACACTTTTTCTAAGTGTTGCAATATCTCATGAAGGAAATACTGGACAATCAAATTAATGACTTTCCAGGCTTCAGGATGCCTTTCTACACTATATAAAGGTAGAAATTTACATTGGAAACGTTTGGTTTAGCTGTTATAAAAGTTTGGTTTTTTAGTGCTGTAAATGCATTTTCAGCTCGCGCTGTACACATTAGCTATGAGAGGCATTATCTCATAAGGGAAATTTTGGACAATCAAATTAATGACTGCCCAGGCTTCAGGATGTCTTTTTACACTATATAAAGGTGGAAATTTACATTGGAAACGTTTGGTTTCGCTGTTATAAAAGTTTGGTTTTTTAGTGCTGAAAATGCATTTTCAGCTCGCACTGTACACATTTGCTATGTGAGGCATTATCTCATAAGGGAAATACTGGACAATCAAATTAATGACTTCCCAGGCTTCGGGATGCCTTTTTACACTCTATAAATGTGGAAATTTACATTGGAAACGTTTGGTTTAGCTGTTAATGAAGTTTCGTTTTTTTAGTGCTGAAAATGCATTTTCAGCTCGCACTGTACACATTTGCTATGTGAGGCATTATCTCATAAGGGAAATACTGGACAATCAAATTAATGACTTCCCAGGCTTCAGGATGCCTTTTTACACTATATAAAGGTGGAAATTTACATTGGAAAGTTTGGTTTAGCTGTTATAAAAGTTTGGTTTTTTAGTGCTGTAAATGCATTTTCAGCTCGCGCTGTACACATTTGCCTATGAGAGGCATTATCTCATAAAGGAAATATTGGACAATCGAATTAATGACTGCCCAGGCTTCAGGATGTCTTTTTACACTATATAAAGGTGGAAATTTACATTGGAAACGTTTGGTTTAGCTGTTATAAAAGTTTGGTTTTTTAGTGCTGAAAATGCATTTTCAGCTCGCACTGTACACATTTGCTATGTGAGGCATTATCTCATAAGGGAAATACTGGACAATCAAATTAATGACTTCCCAGGCTTCAGGATGCCTTTTTACACTCTATAAATGTGGAAATTTACATTGGAAACGTTTGGTTTAGCTGTTAATGAAGTTTCGTTTTTTTAGTGCTGAAAATTCATTGTCTGCTGGCGCTGTACACTTTTTCTAAGTGTTGCAATATCTCATGAAGGAAATACTGGACAATCAAATTAATGACTTTCCAGGCTTCAGGGTGCCTTTCTACACTATATAAAGGTGGAAATTTACATTGGAAACGTTTGGTTTAGCTGTTATAAAAGTTTGGTTTTTTTAGTGCTGTAAATGCATTTTCAGCTCGCGCTGTACACATTTGCTATGAGAGGCATTATCTCATAAGGGAAATATTGGACAATCAAAATTAATGACTGCCCAGGCTTCAGGATGTCTTTTTACACTATATAAAGGTGGAAATTTACATTGGAAACGTTTGGTTTAGCTGTTATAAAAGTTTGGTTTTTTAGTGCTGTAAATGCATTTTCAGCTCGCGCTGTACACATTTGCTATGAGAGGCATTATCTCATAAGGGAAATATTGGACAATCAAATAAATGGCTGCCCAGGCTTCAGGATGTCTTTTTACTCTATATAAAGGTGGAAATTTACATTGGAAACGTTTAGTTTAGCTGTTAATGAAGTTTCGTTTTTTTAGTGCTGAAAATTCATTGTCTGCTGGCGCTGTACACTTTTTCTAAGTGTTGCAATATCTCATGAAGGAAATACTGGACAATCAAATCAATGACTTTCCAGGCTTCAGGATGCCTTTCTACACTATATAAAGGTGGAAATTTACATTGGAAACGTTTGGTTTAGCTGTTATAAAAGTTTGGTTTTTTAGTGCTGTAAATGCATTTTCAGCTCGCGCTGTACACATTTGCTATGAGAGGCATTATCTCATAAGGGAAATATTGGACAATCAAATTAATGGCTGCCCAGGCTTCAGGATGTCTTTTTACACTATATAAAGGTGGAAATTTACATTGGAAACGTTTAGTTTAGCTGTTAATGAAGTTTCGGTTTTTTAGTGCTGAAAATTCATTGTCTCCTGGCGCTGTACACTTTTTCTAAGTGTTGCAATATCTTATGAAGGAAATACTGGACAATCAAATTAATGACTTTCCAGGCTTCAGGATGCCTTTCTACACTATATAAAGGTGGAAATTTACATTGGAAACGTTTGGTTTAGCTGTTATAAAAGTTTGGTTTTTTAGTGCTGTAAATTCATTGTCTGCTGGCGCTGTACACCTTTTCTAAGTGTTGCAATATCTCATGAAGGAAATACTGGACAATCAAATTAATGACTTTCCAGGCTTCAGGATGCCTTTCTACACTATATAAAGGTGGAAATTTACATTGGAAACGTTTGGTTTAGCTGTTATAAAAGTTTGGGTTTTTAGTGCTGTAAATGCATTTTCAGCTCGCGCTGTACACATTTGCTATGAGAGGCATTATCTCATCAGGGAAATATTGGACAATCAAATTAATGACTGCCCAGGCTTCAGGATGTCTTTTTACACTATATAAAGGTGGAAATTTACATTGGAAACGTTTAGTTTAGCTGTTATAAAAGTTTGTTTTTTTAGTGCTGTAAATGCATTTTCAGCTCGCGCTGTACACATTTGCTATGTGAGGCATTATCTCATAAGGGAAATACTGGACAATCAAATTAATGACTGCCCAGGCTTCAGGATGTCTTTTTACACTATATAAAGGTGGAAATTTACATTGGAAACTTTTGGTTTAGCTGTTATAAAAGTTTGGTTTTTTAGTGCTGAAAATGCATTTTCAGCTCGCACTGTACACATTTGCTATGTGAGGCATTATCTCATAAGGGAAATACTGGACAATCAAATTAATGACTTCCCAGGCTTCAGGATGCCTTTTTACACTCTATAAATGTGGAAATTTACATTGGAAACGTTTGGTTTAGCTGTTAATGAAGTTTCGTTTTTTTAGTGCTGAAAATTCATTGTCTGCTGGCGCTGTACACTTTTTCTAAGTGTTGCAATATCTCATGAAGGAAATACTGGACAATCAAATTAATGACTTTCCAGGCTTCAGGATGCCTTTCTACACTATATAAAGGTGGAAATTTACATTGGAAACGTTTAGTTTAGCTGTTATAAAAGTTTGGTTTTTTAGTGCTGTAAATGCATTTTCAGCTCGCGCTGTACACATTTGCTATGAGAGGCATTATCTCATAAGGGAAATATTGGACAATCAAATTAATGACTGCCCAGGCTTCAGGATGTCTTTTTACACTATATAAAGGTGGAAATTTACATTGGAAACGTTTAGTTTAGCTGTTAATGAAGTTTCGTTTTTTTAGTGCTGGAAATTCATTGTCTGCTGGCGCTGTACACTTTTTCTAAGTGTTGCAATATCTCATGAAGGAAATACTGGACAATCAAATTAATGACTTTCCAGGCTTCAGGATGCCTTTCTACACTATATAAAGGTGGAAATTTACATTGGAAACGTTTGGTTTAGCTGTTATAAAAGTTTGGTTTTTTAGTGCTGTAAATGCATTTTCAGCTCGCGCTGTACACATTTGCTATGAGAGGCATTATCTCATAAGGGAAATATTGGACAATCAAATTAATGACTGCCCAGGCTTCAGGATGTCTTTTTACACTATATAAAGGTGGAAATTTACATTGGAAACGTTTAGTTTAGCTGTTAATGAAGTTTCGGTTTTTTAGTGCTGAAAATTCATTGTCTGCTGGCGCTGTACACTTTTTCTAAGTGTTGCAATATCTCATGAAGGAAATACTGGACAATCAAATTAATCACTTTCCAGGCTTCAGGATGCCTTTCTACACTATATAAAGGTGGAAATTTACATTGGAAACGTTTGGTTTAGCTGTTATAAAAGTTTGGTTTTTTAGTGCTGTAAATGCATTTTCAGCTCGCGCTGTACACATTTGCTATGTGAGGCATTATCTCATAAGGGAAATACTGGACAATCAAATTAATGACTTCCCAGGCTTCAGGATGCCTTTTTACACTCTATAAATGTGGAAATTTACATTGGAAACGTTTGGTTTAGCTGTTAATGAAGTTTCGTTTTTTTAGTGCTGAAAATTCATTGTCTGCTGGCGCTGTACACTTTTTCTAAGTTTTGCAATATCTCATGTAGGAAATACTGGACAATCAAATTAATGACTTTCCAGGCTTCAGGATGCCTTTCTACACTATATAAAGGTGGAAATTTACATTGGAAACGTTTGGTTTAGCTGTTATAAAAGTTTGTTTTTTTAGTGCTGTAAATGCATTTTCAGCTCGCGCTGTACACATTTGCTATGTGAGGCATTATCTCATAAGGGAAATACTGGACAATCAAATTAATGACTGCCCAGGCTTCAGGATGTCTTTTTACACTATATAAAGGTGGAAATTTACATTGGAAACGTTTGGTTTAGCTGTTATAAAAGTTTGGTTTTTTTAGTGCTGAAAATTCATTGTCTGCTGGCGCTGTACACTTTTTCTAAGTGTTGCAATATCTCATGAAGGAAATACTGGACAATCAAATTAATGACTTTCCAGGCTCCAGGATGCCTTTCTACACTATATAAAGGTGGAAATTTACATTGGAAACGTTTGGTTTAGCTGTTATAAAAGTTTGGTTTTTTAGTGCTGTAAATGCATTTTCAGCTCGCGCTGTACACATTTGCTATGAGAGGCATTATCTCATAAGGGAAATATTGGACAATCAAATTAATGACTGCCCAGGCTTCAGGATGTCTTTTTACACTATATAAAGGTGGAAATTTACATTGGAAACGTTTAGTTTAGCTGTTAATGAAGTTTCGTTTTTTTAGTGCTGAAAATTCATTGTCTACTGGCGCTGTACACTTTTTCTAAGTGTTGCAATATCTCATGAAGGAAATACTGGACAATCAAATTAATGACTTTCCAGGCTTCAGGATGCCTTTCTACACTATATAAAGGTGGAAATTTACATTGGAAACGTTTGGTTTAGCTGTTATAAAAGTTTGGTTTTTTAGTGCTGTAAATGCATTTTCAGCTCGCGCTGTACACATTTGCTATGAGAGGCATTATCTCATAAGGGAAATATTGGACAATCAAATTAATGACTGCCCAGGCTTCAGGATGTCTTTTTACACTATATAAAGGTGGAAATTTACATTGGAAACGTTTGGTTTAGCTGTTATAAAAGTTTGGTTTTTTAGTGCTGAAAATGCATTTTCAGCTTGCACTGTACACATTTGCTATGTGAGGCATTATCTCATAAGGGAAATACTGGACAATCAAATTAATGACTTCCCAGGCTTCAGGATGCATTTTTACACTCTATAAATGTGGAAATTTACATTGGAAACGTTTGGTTTAGCTGTTAATGAAGTTTCGTTTTTTTAGTGCTGAAAATTCATTGTCTGCTGGCGCTGTACACCTTTTCTAAGTGTTGCAATATCTCATGAAGGAAATACTGGACAATCAAATTAATGACTTTCCAGGCTTCAGGATGCCTTTCTACACTATATAAAGGTGGAAATTTACATTGGAAACGTTTGGTTTAGCTGTTATAAAAGTTTGGGTTTTTAGTGCTGTAAATGCATTTTCAGCTCGCGCTGTACACATTTGCTATGAGAGGCATTATCTCATAAGGGAAATATTGGACAATCAAATTAATGACTGCCCAGGCTTCAGGATGTCTTTTTACACTATATAAAGGTGGAAATTTACATTGGAAACGTTTAGTTTAGCTGTTATAAAAGTTTGTTTTTTTAGTGCTGTAAATGCATTTTCAGCTCGCGCTGTACACATTTGCTATGAGAGGCATTATCTCATAAGGGAAATATTGGACAATCAAATTAATGACTGCCCAGGCTTCAGGATGTCTTTTTACACTATATAAAGGTGGAAATTTACATTGGAAACGTTTAGTTTAGCTGTTATAAAAGTTTGTTTTTTTAGTGCTGAAAATGCATTTTCAGCTCGCACTGTACACATTTGCTATGTGAGGCATTATCTCATAAGGGAAATACTGGACAATCAAATTAATGACTTCCCAGGCTTCAGGATGCCTTTTTACACTCTATAAATGTGGAAATTTACATTGGAAACGTTTGGTTTAGCTGTTAATGAAGTTTCGTTTTTTTAGTGCTGAAAATTCATTGTCTGCTGGCGCTGTACACTTTTTCTAAGTGTTGCAATATCTCATGAAGGAAATACTGGACAATCAAATTAATGACTTTCCAGGCTTCAGGATGCCTTTCTACACTATATAAAGGTGGAAATTTACATTGGAAACGTTTGGTTTAGCTGTTATAAAAGTTTGGTTTTTTAGTGCTGTAAATGCATTTTCAGCTCGCGCTGTACACATTTGCTATGAGAGGCATTATCTCATAAGGGAAATATTGGACAATCAAATTAATGACTGCCCAGGCTTCAGGATGTCTTTTTACACTATATAAAGGTGGAAATTTACATTGGAAACGTTTAGTTTAGCTGTTATAAAAGTTTGTTTTTTTAGTGCTGTAAATGCATTTTCAGCTCGCGCTGTACACATTTGCTATGTGAGGCATTATCTCATAAGGGAAATACTGGACAATCAAATTAATGACTGCCCAGGCTTCAGGATGTCTTTTTACACTATATAAAGGTGGAAATTTACATTGGAAACGTTTGGTTTAGCTGTTATAAAAGTTTGGTTTTTTAGTGCTGAAAATGCATTTTCAGCTCGCACTGTACACATTTGCTATGTGAGGCATTATCTCATAAGGGAAATACTGGACAATCAAATTAATGACTTCCCAGGCTTCAGGATGCCTTTTTACACTCTATAAATGTGGAAATTTACATTGGAAACGTTTGGTTTAGCTGTTAATGAAGTTTCGTTTTTTTAGTGCTGAAAATTCATTGTCTGCTGGCGCTGTACACTTTTTCTAAGTGTTGCAATATCTCATGAAGGAAATACTGGACAATCAAATTAATGACTTTCCAGGCTTCAGGATGCCTTTCTACACTATATAAAGGTGGAAATTTACATTGGAAACGTTTGGTTTAGCTGTTATAAAAGTTTGGTTTTTTAGTGCTGTAAATGCATTTTCAGCTCGCGCTGTACACATTTGCTATGAGAGGCATTATCTCATAAGGGAAATATTGGACAATCAAATTAATGACTGCCCAGGCTTCAGGATGTCTTTTTACACTATATAAAGGTGGAAATTTACATTGGAAACGTTTAGTTTAGCTGTTAATGAAGTTTCGTTTTTTTAGTGCTGGAAATTCATTGTCTGCTGGCGCTGTACACTTTTTCTAAGTGTTGCAATATCTCATGAAGGAAATACTGGACAATCAAATTAATGACTTTCCAGGCTTCAGGATGCCTTTCTACACTATATAAAGGTGGAAATTTACATTGGAAACGTTTGGTTTAGCTGTTATAAAAGTTTGGTTTTTTAGTGCTGTAAATGCATTTTCAGCTCGCGCTGTACACATTTGCTATGAGAGGCATTATCTCATAAGGGAAATATTGGACAATCAAATTAATGACTGCCCAGGCTTCAGGATGTCTTTTTACACTATATAAAGGTGGAAATTTACATTGGAAACGTTTAGTTTAGCTGTTAATGAAGTTTCGTTTTTTTAGTGCTGAAAATTCATTGTCTACTGGCGCTGTACACTTTTTCTAAGTGTTGCAATATCTCATGAAGGAAATACTGGACAATCAAATTAATGACTTTCCAGGCTTCAGGATGCCTTTCTACACTATATAAAGGTGGAAATTTACATTGGAAACGTTTGGTTTAGCTGTTATAAAAGTTTGGTTTTTTAGTGCTGTAAATGCATTTTCAGCTCGCGCTGTACACATTTGCTATGAGAGGCATTATCTCATAAGGGAAATATTGGACAATCAAATTAATGACTGCCCAGGCTTCAGGATGTCTTTTTACACTATATAAAGGTGGAAATTTACATTGGAAACGTTTGGTTTAGCTGTTATAAAAGTTTGGTTTTTTAGTGCTGAAAATGCATTTTCAGCTTGCACTGTACACATTTGCTATGTGAGGCATTATCTCATAAGGGAAATACTGGACAATCAAATTAATGACTTCCCAGGCTTCAGGATGCATTTTTACACTCTATAAATGTGGAAATTTACATTGGAAACGTTTGGTTTAGCTGTTAATGAAGTTTCGTTTTTTTAGTGCTGAAAATTCATTGTCTGCTGGCGCTGTACACCTTTTCTAAGTGTTGCAATATCTCATGAAGGAAATACTGGACAATCAAATTAATGACTTTCCAGGCTTCAGGATGCCTTTCTACACTATATAAAGGTGGAAATTTACATTGGAAACGTTTGGTTTAGCTGTTATAAAAGTTTGGGTTTTTAGTGCTGTAAATGCATTTTCAGCTCGCGCTGTACACATTTGCTATGAGAGGCATTATCTCATAAGGGAAATATTGGACAATCAAATTAATGACTGCCCAGGCTTCAGGATGTCTTTTTACACTATATAAAGGTGGAAATTTACATTGGAAACGTTTAGTTTAGCTGTTATAAAAGTTTGTTTTTTTAGTGCTGTAAATGCATTTTCAGCTCGCGCTGTACACATTTGCTATGAGAGGCATTATCTCATAAGGGAAATATTGGACAATCAAATTAATGACTGCCCAGGCTTCAGGATGTCTTTTTACACTATATAAAGGTGGAAATTTACATTGGAAACGTTTAGTTTAGCTGTTATAAAAGTTTGTTTTTTTCGTGCTGAAAATGCATTTTCAGCTCGCACTGTACACATTTGCTATGTGAGGCATTATCTCATAAGGGAAATACTGGACAATCAAATTAATGACTTCCCAGGCTTCAGGATACCTTTTTACACTCTATAAATGTGGAAATTTACATTGGAAACGTTTGGTTTAGCTGTTAATGAAGTTTCGTTTTTTTAGTGCTGAAAATTCATTGTCTGCTGGCGCTGTACACTTTTTCTAAGTGTTGCAATATCTCATGAAGGAAATACTGGACAATCAAATTAATGACTTTC